>NC_074698.1:9932174-10232174 GCF_029448725.1 Salvelinus fontinalis
TATACCTACATGTACAGTCGTGGCCAAAAGTTTTGAGAATGACACAAATATTAATTTCCACAAAGGTTACTGCTTCAGTGTCTTTAAATATTTTTGTCAGATGTTACTATGGAATACTGAAGTATAATTACAAGCATTTCATAAGTGTCAAAGGCTTTTATTGACAATTACATGAAGTTGATGCAAAGAGTCAATATTTGGCATGCTGTCAATTAACTTCTGGGCCACATCCTGACTGATGGCTGCCCATTCTTGCATAATCAATGCTTGGAGTTTGTCAGAATTTGTGGGGTTTTGTTTGCCACCCGCCTCTTGAGGATTGACCACAAGTTCTCAATTGGATTAAGGTCTGAGGAGTTTCCTGGCCATGGACCCAAAATATCGATGTTTTGTTCCCTGAGCCACTTAGTTATCACTTTTACCTTATAGCAAGGTGCTCCATCATGCTGGAAAAGGCATTGTTCATCACCAAATTGTTCCTGGATGGTTGGGAGAAGATGCTCTCGGAGGATGTGTTGGTACCATTCTTTATTCATGGCTGTGTTTTTAGACAAAATATGTATTTGAGCCCACTCCCTTGACTGAGAAGCAACCCTTCACATGAATGGTCTCGGGATGCTTTACTGTTGGCATGACACAGGACTGATGGTAGCGCTCACCTTGTCTTCTCCGGACAAGCTTTTTTTCCGGATGCCCCAAACAATCAGAAAGGGGATCCATCAGAGAAAATTACTTTACCCCAGTTCTCAGCAGTCCAATCCCTGTACCTTTCACATAATATCAGTCTGTCCCTGATGTTTTTCCTGGAGAGAAGTTGCTTCTTTGCTGCCCTTCTTGACACCAGGCTATCCTCCAAAATCCTTCGCCTCGCTGTGCGTGGAGATGCACTCACACCTGCCTGCTGCCATTCCTGAGCAAGCTCTGTACTGGTGGTGCCCCGATCCTGCAGCTGAATCAACTTCAGGAGACGGTCCTGGCTTTTGCTGGACTTTCTTGGGCACCCTGAATCCTTCTTCACAACAATTTAACCCCTCTCCTTGAAGTTCTTGATGATCCGATAAATGATTGATTTAGGTGCTATCTTACTGGCAGCAATATCCTTGCCTGTGAAGCCCTTTTTGTGCAATGCAATGATGACAGCCAATGTTTCCTTGCAGGTAACCATGGTTGACAGAGGAAGAACAATGATTCCAAGCACCACCCTCCTTTTGAAGCTTACAGTCTGTTATTCGAACTCAATCAGCATGACAGAGTGATCTCCAGCCTTGTCCTCGTCAACACTCACACCTGTGTTAACGAGAGAATCACTGACATGATATCAGCTGGTCCTTTTGTGGCAGGGCTGAAATGCAGTGGAAATGTTTTTTGGGTTTGCATGGCAAAGAGAGACTTTGCAAATAATTGCAATTCATCTGATCACTCTTTATAATATTCTGGAGTATATGCAAATTGCCATTATACAAACTGAAGCAGCAGACTGAAAATTAATATTTGTGTCATTCTCAAAACTTTTGGCCACGACTGTACATATTACCTCAATTAGCCCGACTAACCGGTGCCCCCGCACATTGACTCTTTACCGGTACCACCTGTATATAGCCTCGCTACTGTTATTTTCACTGTCATTTTACAGTTTTTTTTTTATTTCTTTACTTATCTGTTTACCTAATACCTATTTTTACTTAAAAATTGCACTGTTGTTTAGAGCTTGTAAGTAAGCATTTCCCTGTAAGGTCTACACATGTTGTATTCGGGGCGCACGTGACAAATACACTTTGATTTGATTTGATTTCCAATGCCTCGCTAAGAAGGGCACCTATTGGTAGATGGGTAAAAATAAAAAAGCAGACATTGAATATCCCTTTGAGCATGGTGAAGCTATTAATTACTTTGGATGGTGTATCAATACACCCAGTCACTGCAACAATACAGAGCATCCTTCCTAACTTAGTTGCCGGAGAGGAAGGAAACCACTCAGGAATTTCACCATGAGGCCAACCGTGACAGTATAGTTTAATGGCTTGGATAGGAGAACTGAGAATGGATCGACAACATTGTAGTTACTCCACAATACCAACCTAATTGACAGAGTGAAAAGAAAGAAGCGTGTACAAATAAAAACTATTCCAAAACATTCAATGCTTGCAAAAAGTTAAAAGTAAAACTGCAAAAAAAGGTGGCAAAGAAATGTACTTTATGTCCTGAATACAAATCGAACACAACACATCACTGAGTACCCCTCTTCATGTTTTCATGAATGGTGGTGGCTGAATCATGTTAAGGGTATGCTTGTCATCGGCTACAGAATAGAGCGGAGCACAGGCAAAATTCGAGACGAAAATCTGGTTCAGTGTGCTTTCCAACAGACACTGGGAGACAAATTCACCTTTCAGCAGGACAAACTCTTAAAATACAATCCCAAATATACATTGGAGTTGCTTACTAAGACGACGTTGAATGTTCCTGGGTGGCGTAGTTACAGTTGTGACTTAAATCACCTTAAATCTATGGCAAGACTTAAAAATGGCTGTCTAGTAATGATCAACTTGACAGAGCTTGAAGAACTTTTTAAAGAATAATGCGCACATTTGTACAATCCAGCTGATGTTCACTTAGAGACTTAGAGACCCAGAAAGACTCACAGTTGTAATCGCTGCCAAAGGTGATTCTAACATGTATCGACTCAGGGGTGTGAATACTTATGTAAATGAGATATTCCTGTATTTAATTTAATACATTTGCAAACATTTCTAAAAACATGTTTTCACTTTGTCATTATGGGGTATTGTGTGGAGATTGGCGCTACATTTTTTAAATGTAATCCATTTTGAATTCCGGCTGTAACACAACAAAATGTGGAATAAGTCAAGGGGTATGAATACTTTCTGAAGGCACTGTATGTGGCCCATAGAACAAATCCTTTGAGAGTGCTGTTTAGATTTCTTTAGCACCGCCTACTACTAGCCACAGCACAGCTATACAAAACTTTGTTGTAAATTTAGACATGGTGCTTTATAGTCCCCATGAAGATCATTACAAAGCTCCTGCAGATTATACTTAGTATCCAGCTCCCACAAGGCCATGCTTTTCACCTATCAGCAGGCGGACTATTATTCTACGGATAATGAGAGGGAGGGAAGGTGTCCTTGCACACATTGAGGCGAAAACAAAGCCGGATGAGGAAGAAACGACAGCGATAAGCACTTCGTTTACCACAGGGACACATTGTTTAAAACATATGGGATTTTGAGATTCAGAAAATTGAGCAGTACTCTCACTGGATACAAGTATAGATTTATTAAGTTTGAGGCATGCAGTTGGAGCGTGGATGAGGAGAATGGAGAGTACAAAGGAAAGGCCTTGGGGATGTGTTCATGTATCTGACTGTTGTGACACTAAGGAAGAAAGTCCATTCGTCTGTAAGCTGCGACGCCAGACACGCACAGCCTTGGTTTTCAGACTGGGTTGAGCCACAAGTTCAGGCAAATAATGCTACAGTTCAGTCATCTATGTGTTGGGGTACTTATTGCTAGTGATAGTTCGTTTTTTATTACTAACTCTCATTGCATGATTGCAACACCGTGTCCCCATTCACAACAAGGACTACAAAGCAATTCCCAGCGTATAGCGAGGCTCTGGCATGCAACGATAATTAGCCAGAGCGATTGTTTTTCTCACTAACTTATTCATGACATTTCACATTTGGTCGGCACTGTGAGGCGACCGCTGTGTATGCACCTTTACAAAGCTAAGTCTCTTATTAATATCATAGGTTATGGACTGCAACATTTTAATGAGCACAACCGTCAGGTTAAATCTCTAGGGTATAAGATAGAGTATATTATTTTATTTATATAAAAACATGTATTTATTTATTTCTTCAATTGATTGTTGGGAGAACTTTATTCCCTCAACAGACATTTGAAAAGCAAGACTGGTTGTTAGTTCTTATACACCAACAGAGAGTTTCATTGAACCCCAAAGGAGAGAGGTAACGATAACTGATCAATCTAACCAAATGCCAGAGAGATATTCCAACCTATACTATAAATAGGTCTCTGAAGCCTGTGACCCATATGATGCATGATGCCTGCCAGCTCCTAAGATGTTCATTGATCTACTACCATCCACCATTTCCACTGACACTGTCAAGCCAAGAGCTCTCTTGGCATTATCCTCGAGGGAAAATTGTAAACATGTTATTCAAATCTGGGCAGGGCTATTCAAATCTGGCCCTTGAAGCCAGTTCCATTGCTGGATTTAATTCTAGCCCTATAATCAGGGACTCATTTAGACCTGGGACACCAGTTGAATGCAATTAACCAGTTAGAATAGAGAAGCAGCAGTACTGCGGCCCTCCAGGCTGGGATTTGATTCTTCCGTAGGGTGTACGGATGTCCTCAGACCTCGACTCTTGGTTTTCCCCTTACTACTACTGTCACTTTCCCTTAAAAAAAAAGAAGCTTTGTTTATGTTATGCTAAGTGTTATGTGTAGTAACATATATATTAGACACATACAGAAATGAGAAATTATTTGGATGTGAGCATTTTCTATTAAATACAGCCCTGACAAGAAACATCTCTACACTGTTTTACTTTAGATTAGATTGAAGACCCAGGTGCAAGCCACCTATGCTCCCTCCCTACAGGCAAAAGATAAGATGATATACTCTGACAGGACCACTCGGCTGTTCTTGGCTCTACAGCACCCCAGCCCAGTCTCTGTAGGGATGCAGATTGCTGTAGGACTTAAAGACAGGTTGTTTTCTAGAAGGGATGTCAAGGGAAGGGAAGGCAAGCCAAGCTCTGCTGAAAGTTGATTGGAGAAGGTTCAGTGAGGTCTCTGCCTCTGCTCTAGCCACTGATCTCATGAGTTTATCTGTCATAAGCCGCACCTAATTGCTGGATTGCTCCTTCACCCTCAAATTACGGCACTAAGTGAATCCACATTAATCGGCTTTGCAGGTTTAGCAATTTAGATATTGCTCCAAACGCTCCCAATTTCAAACCAGCATAAGGCGGCAGCATTTTTCATATATTATTCCAGTGCACATTGTAATAGTATTTGCAATATGTTTTAGATTAGCATGAAATTCCGGACACTGAAACGTATTCAGAGGGGTTGGGTTAAATGTGGAAGGCACATTTCGGTTGTGCAACCGACTAGGTATCAGCCCTTTACCCAATGAACACTGCTCCGTTGACACTTGTCTGTTTCAGAGATCATCACATGGATAGGAAACTGGGATCTAACCCAGAGAAGTTTATTACCCAAAAGTAATTGGTATAGCTCCTGTGTGACTGAGTCCGGCTTGTCTCTTGGCATCATTTTGCATTGATCTGACGTATTTGACCAGGACTATTTCATATGGACGAAAATGTATCTTTTTAAAGCAGTGGACGCTGCTTTCATTTTCAAATGATTTTTGAAGGCCACACTCTTCAAAGTCGAAGCAGTTTATATTCAGGTGAATGCCTAAAATATGGGATCTCCCTTAGAGTTTGCCATGTTTAAACAATAGTTAGGAAATACCTATTTAATATAACCCATTGCTAATTCATAAGATTATGTTCATATGCTGCCCATGTTCCCATTGGTCTAAAAGCAGAGGAAAAGCAACCAGGATGGATGAATTTGTTTCAAAATTTGCACAGGCATTACCTCTGCCAGGGTTGTATGTGTTTTTGGGGCAATTACCCCTGCTCTGTGATTTCTAGAAAATTGCTGTCAAAATGATTTGGTATGCTTGTGAATGTCTTATACACTACAGCATACGGTATTTGTAATCCTATATACACTCCGTTGCCAGTTTATTAGGTTCACCACCCCGTTCACGGAAATGGTTCGAGTGGTCGTGGCTTGCTATATAAAGCAAGCAGACAGGCAGAGGCATTCAGTCACTGTTCAATTGAACATTAGAATGGGCAAAACTAGTGACCTAAGCGACTTTGAGCGTGGTATGTTCGTCGGTGCCAGACGTGCTGGTTCCAGTAGCTCACAAAACAGCCCGACTCCTGGGCTTTTCACGCAATGCAGGGTCTAGGGTTAACCGAGAATGGTGCAACAAACAAAAAACATCCAGTCAGCGGCAGTCCTGTGGGCGAAAACAGCTGATGAGAGAGGTCGAAGGAGAATGTTAAGAATTGTGCAAGCTAATCCCGGTTGCAATTGCGAACCGGTTCCTATTGTGTCACGCTGATTGCAGAGTCAGGCTTTAGTGTAAGCAGCATGAGTCCAAGGCCCCATCCTGCCTGGTGTCAACGGTACAGGCTGGTAGCGGTGGTGTAATGGTGTGGGGAATGTTCTTGGCACACGTGAAGTCCATGCCCTGAAGAATTCAGGCTGTTCTGGAGGCAAAGAGGGGTCCAACCCGGAACTAGATGGATGTAACTAATAAACTGGCCTCTGAGTATATATATATAAGTGTTATGTAATATATTGTGTATATATTAGCTATTCCCACATTTTATAACATAGACATTTTTAAATTGTGACTATTAGAACCTTAGAAACATTTTACCTATCAGTTTTTTCTTGGTATGGGGAACATTTAGTTCTTGTTAAGAACAACAGTTATTCTAAACTTGACTAGGTCAAGGGAGCTGAAACAACAAATCCACTGTGAACTTAAAACTTTCAGTGCTGTTAAATTTGAATTATTAAATGAATTTCCAATGTACTCTCTGTTAGTAATACAACTTGAGCACGGGCGTCTGACTTTGTCTAAAAATGGGGGTGCAAAAGCCTGGGAGGGGAGGGGGGGTCTTTACTTTTTTTGGCATCTTTGTTTGAAGTGCTGTCACCATGAAAATGTTTCAAATTAACTTGACTCTGCAGCATAAATATTTGACGCAAAGTGGGTAGAAATTGTTTATTTGTTACTTACCAAGCCAAGCAGAGAGACCCGGCGACAGGATAAAGTGACTAAGGGCGCAGTTGAAATCAGTGAGGGGCACAATTTTGGGGGGGTTCTTGCATTGGAATTATATTGAATTCTGATTATATCACTCTATACCACAATAAACAATGTTAAAATGCTGAAACTCTGAGACCATTGAGTGCTTTTGAAGTGACAGGTTGGCGCAAAATCAGTATCCCATCTCGGCTGTGCTGTATCAGCACAATGGACAGTGCCCTATACTCTAAAGCAGTGGTCACCAACCGGTCTATCACGGTCAAGCAAATAAAGTGTACCTAAAAGGCCTACCGCTGGCCAATCAGATAGCTCAGATCACCATGTCTGCACAATTTCCTCGAGCCATAAACTGTAAAATTTAAGCATCAAATGCACAGCAAAGTTGATACTGTGAGATTTCAAAACTTTTTAAACTGTGACTACAGAGACTCAACGAATACAGCAAAGAGCTGCTGGTTTTATGTGTAAGTTCCTGTTTATGTTCATTCCGCACTGTCAACACTTTGATCAACGACTTTATAAGCCATAAAATGTGTATTCTCCCTACTTCCTTCCACACGCGACAACCAGCACTGCAGCGGCAATGAATGAGTATAGCAACGTTTTCCAATAAGCTGCATTATTATTAGAGTCTAGTGTCTTTTTTTTATATCGAGGAATATTTCACTTTCTCTGGTTATAGGAGTAACATGAATTGGTACATGAGGCAGAAATAATGCAGTGCGACTCGAGTTTCACCATCAGCTGGAAGACTGTGTCCCCTTTTCTCAGCGGAGAGAGGGGGACAGTGAGTCAGGTGAGAGGCAGCCTCATCACTGCTCTCACCCTCCCTTCACTTAGTCTGGCCATCAGTCCAGTAAAAAAAACAAGTAATACAACTAATTATCTAATACCAGTGTGATCATATACCTAATTGAAAAATGTAGAATTTCAAAAGGGTCTCAGAACAACATTGGCAGGGCAATTCAAGCATAGCCAATATGCAGTGATAATTTATTGGTCCCATAACCTACTGCACAAACCTAATTTTTAGTTGGTTAATGTTGCAAAGGCTTACGTTTGTCACACCCTGATCTGTTTCACCTGTCTTGTGCTTGTCTCCACCCCCCACCAGGTGTTTCCCATTTCTGCCCATTATCTCCTGTGTATTTATACCTGCGTTTTCTGTTTGTCAGTTGCCAGTTCGTCTTGTCCCGTCAAGTCCTACCAGCGTGTTTCCTGTGCTCTAGTTTTAGTTTTTCCTAGTCTTCCCAGTTTTTACCATTCTGAACCTGCCTGCCGTTCTGTACCTTTCTGACACTGCCCTGGAATACTGACCTCTGCCTGCCCTTGACCTGTCATTTGCCTGCCCCCTGTTATGTACAGTTGTGGTGGAACGGAGGCGTATCACATAATTCACGTAGCCTACTATGTTATTCACGTAGCCTACCAAAGATGAGCAGCGTTTTGTCGAAACCCAAAAGAGTCATACTAGCAGCCTGGATGATTCTCACAAAACTGGCACTTTACAAAAAATAAACACATTTCCCACCATAATTACTTTTGGATCACTAAGATTAGGATCTGTATTAATCTATTTCATAATTAATATTGTTTATTGATCAGATGTTGTCCATTTGACCCTATGTTCAACTACAACGCAAAAATGGTCATTACCACATTTTTCGAAGTTTCAAAAAGTTAAATATTTTTTTTAACATTGCTCACCTGAGTTAAACAACAAACAAATATTAAAAATTTTAAAAATGATCTCATTGTTATTTTTATGTACACATATTTAGATAAAGAACCAAAAGCACACTATCAGATTAAGCCAAAATTACTAAAGCATACTTTTTATTTTTCGTAATATTTCCTAAATATTGGTGCATTATGGTAATGATAATCAGGTTTCGGAGATGAGAATGCATGATTGGTAATGAGTGTTTAATAGTTTGAAAAAATTTACTTACCAGCACTGCACACCCGTTGACTATAAATTAGAATTAGTTTATTATCAATACCGAATTAAGGATCTCATTACTGAAATGGACTTAGAAATGTGGTAAGGAGAAATTTGAATTTCGGTAATGAGACCCTTAACTCAATTTGCAAGTAATAGGAGACAACCATTATGAATCAGCAAACAATTGACCACATCACCAAAGACCATTCATGCCTCTATGTTGGTAAGTTGATGCTTCTTGATGATTTTCCCAATTTGAGCTTTTTTGTAATTTCAATAATGAGAAGGTCAAGTGTCATAAAGGGGGTGTTTGAGAATAAGATGTTCATTCTGAAGGCATATAAGTGGACATTAAATTAACTTGTGCTCATCCAAGGACTGCTCCTCTAGATGATACATCATGGGTGAAAACAACATTACATTTTTTTTGTTTAGTTTTTACAGCAACTTGAAAAAGCGTTCCTGCAATGTTTTTTGTAATTAAATGTATTTTAATTTAATTTCATTTAATGTAACTTCAACTAGTATACCATATTTATGATTGATGAACAAACTACAGCAACATATTTTGTGTTTTATTTAAATAAGTTAGGTTTTTCTAAAGTAACATTTTATAAAATGACCATAGAATTTGGGGTGAAAATGTACAAAATTCAGGTGAAAATGCTAAATGTTTTTCAAATTAAACATGTGCCATAAACTAGGCATCTTAGTCTTCAGAATGATAGAAAACCATGATGCATCTGCAACAATCAACTAACTCAATTTGCTACTGCCATGGTAAAACTGGTTTCACGAGAAACCAATCAGCTTTACATAGCCCCCCTACACACAAACGCACACACTCCCTAGAGTGCTCTGTCCAAGGTGCTGAAACAGCACAGGTAAGATACAGATTTCACACAAACCTGTCACTCAATCATTTTAACTTTATTGCTATTTTTTTTATAGAGACAAAACTAAAACGAAGGTGGCACAATTTCAACTGAGGGGGCTAAGCCCCCTGTTGACCCCTCATGGATCCGGGCTAGCAAGCAGAGCTGTTTTATCACAAATATCCTGTGCTTTTTCATTTGGTGCATAGGCGCATACAGACAGAGCTTGGCTACACCGTAACTGCGATGCGGCCATGGCGCTCACATACGGAGCTCAGCCAGGACTGTTACCTTTTGTAACTAAATGAAAACATTTTAACAATGTGATTTAACCATTTGAAGTTGGGAAAATAGATGGCAAAAATGTAGAATGGTGTTAAATGCCTCTAAACAGCTTGGGGAGAAATGATTCCACAGATTTAAATCATGTACTATTAGACCTACTGATTATAGCTACTCATTGACAGCCCACGAGCTACCTGACATGCAGATTTCTGCTCAGGTGGAACCCTTGGTAGGCTGATGGAAGGCTACTCAAAGTCAGAGTCTGCGCAGCGAAGCCTAATCAGACATGTCCATGGTCATCATGATTCTTACAGGCAAAGTGAAATGATGCAATGAATTTGGACCATCGGACATGAAACAACAATACAAATGTAACAGCACAACAAAATAGATCAACATTTTTCTTTTTCAGGTGCCTTTTCATTCCAAACGTTGGTGGTGCAACCAGTGCTATCTAAATAAATGAACCACAACAGTGCGTGCGGGAGCCAAGCAGAACTTTAGAGTAGTTCAAATCATTCATCTCGAGGCGACGGGTGTAGGGATGAAAATACAATCTGTTAATTGTAATATCATATATAAAATGAACATCGAGTATCTATTTGAATAGAGACTAGCTCAAAACATTGCTAATCATTGGAAAAAAGTTGGGTGCAAAAACATACATTTGCACCCAAAACATACGTTTGCACCCTATTTTGAAAGTGGGGGTGCAGCTGCTCCATTCCCTCCATTGTTCAGGCGTCTATGAACTTGAGCATAACAAGTTGCTCCATCACCCTGAAGACAGGCAGCGTTTTGTTGTGGTGGTGAAACAGTCAGAATCAACACACAGTTGCTCTGAGGCAGCTACCTTGTTAAGAGTTTGACATTGTAATGGTGCTTTATTCATCTCAGATGATGATTATTCTGAACATCCTGCACTGTCATCAATATGAGAAGACAGAGTTGTGTTCCATTGATTTTTACATTTAGTTTTGAAATATCTATACTGAACAAAAATATAAACGCAACATGGAACAATTTCAAAGATTTTACTGAGTTACAGTTCATAGAAGGGAATCAGTCAATTGAAATAAATAAATTAGGCCCTAATCTATGGATTTCACATGACTGGGCAGGGGTGCAGCCATGGGTGGGCATAGGTCCATCCACTTGGCAGCCAGTCCCACCCACTGGGAAGCCAGGCCCAGCCAATCAGAATAAGTTTTTCCCCACAAAGGGATTTATTACAGAGAGAAAGTTAACTTTCATAGCAGCCACTTTGTATTCCTTCTCGCATCTATGCTCTCTCCTCCTCTCACCTGTTCCCTTCGCTTGCGGACTTCAATGCACAACACATCAGCTGTATGTGACCAGGTGAAATTACTTTACAAGCCAAACCATATCATAACCGCTACACACAGCCTACATCTTTGTCAACATATTAGCTAAAGTAACGTCATAGTCAACATAGCTGTTTACATTTGAGTGGTTAATTGCCAAGAAATGTCAGTTCCTCTTTGTATATTTACTTATAATTGACTGATATTATTTCCCCATGACCTGTTTGCATTCACTAAATGAAATAGCAATAAAGGAAATGGGTTAAGAAGTTCATTGCACAGCCTCGAGTCATGATTTCTGGACTGTCACGATAACCATCAGAGCTGATTGAGGGGGGACGACCGTCACAAGTGCTTATCCAGGGCCTTACATTAATGGGTGCCCAGGGCAACCGACTGTAATATTCAAATCGGATTATACCTACGTCTCTGTTTCCAGTTCCATGGCAAATAGAAACCAACTAAGAAACAACCAGGCTAGTTCGTGCTAGTGGAATATTTATATTTATTTCCTTTTGTCCAGTACACAGTCGACAACTATGTGGAAATATACCCCTGTTGTTTGGGTGTTTGTCCTGTGTGGTTCTTGAATCAACTGTGTGTTGTTGTTAGCTGTGAGTATGAAAGTATTAAGCTGCTTTCCCCTGGACAGACAAAGGATCTCAAAGGAAGGTTCTCTACAGCCAACTTCAGAGCAAAGTCACATAGCTAACCTTGTGAGGCAAGCTCTAATGTGGGAACGTTTGCAAGAGCAGAGCAGTGCTCCACTATTTCATTAGACCTAATGGATTTCCATTAATTGTGCTTAAGGATTGCGAAATTACCTGCCGGAGAGCAGATTTCTCAATTTTCAACCTTTTCACAAATAGTGTTTGGAGGACCTAATTTCGACTGGTAGAACAGAACCAGACAGAATCCGTATGAGGGTCCTGTGATGGTAATCAAACATCAAATTAACCAAAAGTGTGAAATTCGAGCTAATTAAATATCCTGTTATCTTTATCTATACTTCATTTAATCACAGCAATAATAATGTAATTTCAAACCTGGCAATGGTATAACAATCAATTTGGATACTGTGTAAATGACTAATTTAATACTATATGACCAACTGAAAAGCTTATAATCACATTGAAAATGTAAGTTCCTAAACAATGACTCATGAGTCAAGACCAATTTTCTTATCTTGCAATATTAAAAGGAAGACATCATCATAGTGTCTACCACTACACACTGCCATACAGGTGTCTTCAGAAACTATTCATACCTTTGACTTATTCCACATTTTGTTGTGCTACAGCCTCAATAAAACATTTATTAAATAGATTGTTTTTGTCACCCATCTACACACAATACCCCATAATGACAAAGTGAAAACATGTTTAAAAAATGATTGCAAATTTCTTGAAAATAAAATACTAAAATATCTCATTTACATAAGTATCCACACCTGTGAGTCAATACTTTGTAGAAGTACCTATGGCAGCTACTACAGCTGTGAGTTTTGCTGGGTAAGTATCTAAGCACTTTCCACACCTGGATTGTGCAACATTTGTCTATTATTCTTTTTAAAAAATCTTCAAGCTCTGTCAAATTGGTTGTTGAGCATTGCTAGACAATTTTCAGATCATCAGCGTTTGTATGCGGTTTGTATGCGTGGAGGCCTGGAGATGCTGAACATGTTTATGTTTATTAACGGTCAATTACCGTGACACCGGCAGTCGTTTGCATAACAGTAACCAGCAGTCAACATTTCATGACGGCCACAGCCCTAGTTCAAAGTTCCAAATATCTAATGCATGACATTGGCACATATTGTATTTCTTACCCCAACAGTATAGATTTCACAGCCAAATCCAGTGGTAGAAGTATATATTTTGCTGAACAGTGTAGAATTATCTAATGACAAATCTGTCGTGGTCTCGTAATCCTAGGGAAATTATTCAGAAGGTTTACTTCTTTAGCCCCAGTCTGCCATTGTACATGAGCTAGGGAGGAAGGCAGATATTTTGACATTTCTGGCAGTGTTCCAGGTGAGAACGACCGGGTATTCTCAATAGACATCAATATACAGAGCAGAGGAGATTTTCCTGTGCGGTTTGCAGGTGGAAAAAGAAATGTAGTCTGGGTAAAAGGCCATTACTTTGGATCAAGCTCAGGACCCAACCAAAGCCTCTAAAGAGACAAATTACACAGACCAGTCACCCCCAACACATCAGTCAATTTTCCCCTCTTTGATTAATACAACAATTATCCCCTCCATTTTTGGCTCTGGTTTGCACAAGGTGACTTTAGTTGTCAATCCTGTTTATTCAGGGCTAAAATGCCATCATGGAAACATTATCCCCCTTCCCCACTTTGTCTGCTCACGTGGTTCCATATTTCCAAGTGAGTTTTTCTTCTAAATAAGCCCAGTTTGCACGTCACACATACTTTGAATCACACAGAAGCTAAATTGTAGACAGAAACACAAGTAAAAGCTTCCCCAGCTAAACCAGAAGTAGCACTACACATGATATTTATTGAGATGTAGGCCTTTATGATCCCCTACTGGACAATTTGAGCCTTATTGTTAATTTCCCTCTGCTGTCAAGGCAACTGTAATATGCATGGAAAGTGGAGATTTCACAAACTGCAATAATGTAAACAAAACTAGAGTCACCTTGTCAGTTTGAGACAACATTCATTTGCAAGCAATTATAAATAATTGTTTCACCCCACAGTTAGCCAATATGTTTTTTTTTTTACTGTTAACATCCACTCCTACACTCTTTTGCCAGCTACAGTAGAGCTGTGGTGTCAAACTGTCAACCACAAAAAAATGTAGCGATTACATTTAGCGATTGTGACGCACTTTCCATCCATATTCACTTTCCATGTGTACTAAAGAATAGGACTGAAAAACAAAACTTATTTGCTACCACAAAGGACGTATGATATAGCATACCCATTGCTGGAAATGGGAGAGGACTGTAGCACTTGACCTTAAGTTCCAGTGTTTACAACAACACACAAAATGGTGTAATTATCAGCAGACTGGCCACATTAATAAAGCATATGTGGTTTGTATTCCCAGTCCGCTTTACAGCCTTTGCTTCTGTTCTGCCAAGTATGCAGGTCAGAGGGACACAGCCATTAAGAATTGCCTGCAGCATTTGTTGCTTCTATGCGGTGTAATGTGCCCCAGTAGGTGCAGTATGGTTGATTGTTTAGCTTCACTTCAACATCTTCAAAATATTGTGTGACTAGAGAAACAGACCAGACATCTTTTCCTGCATCCGATGGAACTTTACCCTTTACAATGCGTTGTTCCTTGTGTATAATTTCCAGAAACACCACACAGAGAAAATGCTCTTGGCTAGTGGATGCCTCTACTTGTATGGACCTGAACCATGTACATGTACAGTACATTAATGGCTATATATTATGTACAATCAAATGTACGTTGTGCATAGACCTATAGTGGTGTACTGCGAGATTCTGGAAACTAGCATTAGCACAATCACTGGAAGTCTACAAGTACGGTAGCATACCCTAGTGTACCTGTAGACATCCAGTCATTGAGCTAACGCTAGTTAGCATTGGCTCTCGAATCTACCTCTAACTTCCTTCATACTGCACATAGGGACATACAAATGGTATCCACGAGTTCATCGGACTCTTGGTAAGTAGAACATGTCTACTACTGGGTAAGTAGTAATTTCCAGAATCTCACAGTATTCCTTTAAGAACTACATGTTTTCACCATTGTGCATCCCAAATTTGAGGATTCTGTCAAAGTCTGTTCTTCCAGGGGAAGGTCCCCCAAACCCTATTTGTGAAAAGGTAACATTTTGGAATCTGCTCTCTGAATTCATGGTCTTTGAGTAAAGACGGTGATATCTGCATCTCTTCCTTGAACGTTTTTCCACCAATTTCCTCACTGGGTGAGATATTTCTGACGGAAATCCATCTGTGTGGATTGCATCCATAACATTGGGTCTATGCTAGACTTCTCATAGCTGTGTGTCTTCGATCAGTGTTTGTCAGATCCACTGAGTTAAAGGTGGCCTGGAGTGTGCACCTGCAACCTGGCTGGAGAGATTGTTCTACAACGTCAATGTTCATCAACCCAGGCCCCTTTAAATCAGCATGGCCCCCGAGTTCTGTGTGACTCGCTCTCTACAGGGGATTGGGCCGCAACTCATTTAGATGCATTCTTTCACATTTGTATAGATATCTGTTTGCCAACTCTCCTATAACACACCAGCTGAATAATGATATTGCTTGTTTTTTTACTCCTCTTAGCACATCAAGAGCTTCACGGTACTGCAGATAACACACTGTCTCTAAACTGAGATGAGAACTTAGTAGTTATCATGAGTCACCTAGGAAGTTGCAGGAAATTGGTACTTTTAACTCATCCCTTTGTCAGTTTATTGTATGACAGAGACACTTTACGGTGTTATTATTACTGTGAAATGACTCCTGTAAGTACAGTGTAAAAAGTATTGTTCAAATCAGAATGGTAGATCGTGTATTTGATGATGCTCTCAGCTACACTTTCTGGCGTAGTCATTGGAAACAGAGATATCGTGAGTAAAACAACATCCTGTCTGGTGAAGCAATAAGGCCTTTATGTGCCTTGCTGTTGACGGCATAAACTGTCTGGCCAAGGTCTAGCTGTTTATTGAGGTCAGCGGTTTAACTTCAAATGGGCTCAACTGCTAGAGCAGAGCTCTCACAGGGATACAATACATTTCAAGACATTGATCCATGTCTTTGGTAGAACAGTCATAAATAAAAACTAAAAATCATACAAATGTTAGAAAAGGGTCTGGGAAGAAATAGTGTTGAATTGAGGTAATGGCTGAAGGATGATATTGTTTGTGTTTATATTTGTTGTCCATGGTACTGTATTGACATTAGTAAAGAAGTGAGTCAAATGTTGACATTGAATATGAACTATTTAAAAAGCAGAAATCACAGTACTAGGCTTGTGGAAATGACTCACACCAGTAGATATTTCTACTTTCTATGATGATAGATTACTGGCTATTCATTAACATTTTGATGCCCTTTATCTTATAAAAGTGTAATTTAAAAGTTTAGTCAGACATTTAGCTGGCCTGAGTTGATGGCCACTCATTACATCTTGAAAGCTGTGAAAAGATATTCTGTGAAAGAGCTGGGTTCTTTGAAAAGCATATAATTTTCTAGGCATCACCTTTCAGCGAGCCAATATCAAAATCATATCTAAGTCAAAGTAGTTAATGTGAAAGCAGCTAACCTTGAATAAATATCTGTCCTGGGAACTGATCATGCGAAGATGAGCTGGCAAATTGCTGTCTTAACCATAATAAAGTGCTCAGTTGATGTAACCGGTTTAGCACCAACTTCAGATAACCTTTACCCCCCAAAATGATCCAGTATCTAAATTGCAGTCACCCTGGTGTGAATTAGTGATGGGCATTCCGAGTCTTTTCGGTGAGACGGATCTTTTGGCTCCGTTCAACTAAAAGAGCCGTTAATGTGCCTCCCAAACAGCTCTTCATTCAATAGTGCTTAAAATTTACATATAACCATGAATAATGTTACATTCCTAATGTCAAACCTAAAATGAGTTCAAATACATTTTGCGGCAGGTAGCCTAACAGTTAAGACTGTTGGGCCAGTAACCAAAAGTCGCTGGTTTGAATACCCGATCTGGCAAGGTGGACAAATCCTCCATTCTGCCCTTGACCACGGCAGTTAACCCCCAACAACAACTGCTCCCCGGGCACCGATGACATCGATTAAGGCAGCCCCCTGCACCTTTCTGATTGAGGGGTTGGGTTAAATATGGAAGGCACATTTCGGTTGAATGCATTCAGTTGTACAACTGACTAGGTATCCACTTTCTCAGGTTACCTGACGAAATGATTAGATTACCTGCAAGAAAATATGGAGCTCTCCTCACTACTTATTGTTCATGCAGTGAGGAATTACCATCTTCAGAGTATGTTTTTATAACTTATGGTTGTCTCAAAAAACGGTAGTAGCAGTATGCAAAAAATTGCCCTTTTGCCGAAGCGATTCGGTTCCCGACTTCACCAAAAAGAGCAGTTAAAAAAGAGCAGGTCGTTCACAGACGACCATCACTAGTGTGAATGAATCTCACCACTCCCTCACAGTTCCACTCTATTCTCCATTCTGGTTGGATGATGAGTACGCTTGACTGAGATTTAGTCAAATGGTAGTCGTAGATAGAGTATATGTGCCACCTCAACCCTAACCGTTTTCATTTCCTCCCGCTCTCAGCTCATTATAAACCACTCCACTGTCATTTATATCCTCTTCCTGTCACCTGAAAGTGTGGAAAAAATATGCTGGATCTTCCTTTACATTATGGATGACACTGTTAGACTTGAATCATATTCCCTCAATCACAGGTTCATGAATTGACAGTTTAAACAGTGTGATCCCTCTGCATGACATATTGTAGAGAGCCTGATATCATGCATCATAGTTTTCTTCTCTCAAGTATGACTGAGATGCATATTGGCTATCAGTCTTCACCCTGTGTCCTCCCACCCCATCACACAACAATATCATACAATGGCACATTTTCAAATACAGATATTCCACGTTGCATCTTTACTACATGAATCCTCTTGCCAAATGCAGTAAACATCCCCAGGTTGTAATCTCGATGTTGTGGTCTGAACCTTGGGAGCTACAATAACAGTTCTTTAACGTCAACATGGCAAAGCACATTGTATTTTCTGCTGCTTTAATGTAGCTTTGCGACATACAGTACAATGGATATACACAACCAATAACTGTAATGTCAAACAAGAGTAATGGTGTTATTAAATGCGTATAAATATATAAAGAGATGTTTGCCTTTGATTTATTTCATTAATTGTGTTGACCGACTCCATACGTCTTCACATTATATGTAGCGGACGTAAAAGGACGGTTTCAGAGATGGTTTCAGGGTCCTTAAGGAGTCCTCAGTGTAAAGCTAGTTCTGAATACTTAAGAGAGCAGAGTATATATTGGTTTGTAGGAACAGTCGTACTTTATTGACACACAAAAGCTTAATTTCCCATGCATTATGTAGTGAGGGAAGGAATGAGAGCATTGCACCGTAAGTCTGCCTTGCGCTCAGTCCGGTCAGTGACCCCAGAGACCTGTTACTGCCGACAGAACCATGCAGCAGACAGTCATAGCCCGCTGGCTGTGTTTGCGGTTGGCTCTTAACTCATGTGAAATTGATGCGAAGTGGACATTGATCCGTGTTGAAATGGGACGCCAGAAACAAATGGCAAAATCATTTCTTATCCTATGCAACACACCCGTCTGTGTCCCCAGTGCCGTGTCCCGAGCGAGTACGGCAGCTCAGAAATGCTTATTGAAGGTGCGTACCACGGAGTGAAGGGTCCCCAAATAAGTGCTCTCCACTGGGCTTCATGGGGCTAAGGTAAGCTAAGCATGGAGGTGAAGGGGGTTAGCTGTGTGCACTCACTGGTCTGATTCTCGCTCCCCTCAAGGGATCTCTGGCATGAGCAGAGATGTTCAGCCCTGTCACTCCTTCAAGCAGGCACCTTTGGTCCCACATGGCAGACTGGTCTCATAGTCTAGACATAACATAGTAAATGTAAATCCGGGAAACTCAAATTAGTATGATATGTTAGGTATGGTTACATAAGTAACATTCTATCTTAAGGCAAAATCGAAAGAAGGGTGGTTGGTCGGGGTGGATGGGTAGGGGCATAATGTGAACATCTAGCAACACAAAGGTTGTGTGTTCGAATCTCATCACATACAACTTTAGTTTTTTAACTAATTAGCAACTACTTAGTATGTTAGCTAACCATTCCCCTAACTCTAACCTTTCAAATAAATCCTAACTTTAACCCCTAGCCTAGCTAACATTATCCAGCTAGTTAACATTAATGTTAGCCGCCTAGCCACCCAGCTAACGTTAGCCACAACAAAATGGAATTCGTACATTTCATACTTTCCACAAACATATCATACGAAATGGATGATGAACATCCACAAATTAAAACTTACCATACAAAATGTAACATATCATACCAAATGGAGTGTCTGATTTACATACAGAATAATACAAAATGCTCTGAGACCACGTTGCACATGGACAAGCAAACAGCTGTAGAGACGAACATATAGCTCACATTCCTTTTTTTTGTCCTCATTTGACCTGAGATGTTTTACTTTTATGCCATAAAACTCCCTGAAAAGAGTGATATCATGTGTATGGATTTGACATTGCTATATTTCATCTGTTCACTATTGACCAATGATCCAATAAACCAAGTTCCGTCATCCATATCCCTATCCAGTACCCTGTAAGATTCCAAGAACAGGTATATTTTCTTGATCGTTTGTCCATTGTAGTGTACACTTTTATCTGAAATGTGGCGTTGCTGAAAAGAGCCAGGCCATTGTGTTTACGCTCACATGGGGAGGAGGACGTCATGCAACAGAGTCCACAACAACTGGAGTCTTACGACAACACATCACGCCCCTGCCAACATGTACTGTAGAGCGCTGTGTAGAAGCATTAACAGAGGCTATCACTGTGTACGGCCGAGCTCTCCGACAGAGCCTCCATTGCCCGAGAGCAATGATGCGGCTTGCTTGAATGTGAGAGTTTGTGATGAGCCCTGTATCAGCAGGCAGTAGATGATAATCTCGCCGAGTCGACACTGAAAAGGATAATCAACCCGCTTATGGCTATCATGAGGACAACGTAACGGGAAGGGGAGGCAGAGCCTCTTTAATTATTAACATGCTGGCTCTGGTCTCCTCTGTGTGGGCAGCATTAACCTGCTGCTGGGCCATTCACAGATGGAGAGGCAGAGTGGGGGACTGCCATGCCCCTAATGGCCTCTGCAGAGTGGCAGGTAGCACTCAGGCCACAGAGAAAACCCATTTTCATGATCATTATTACAGCAGTACCTTCCAGATGTAAATGCTACATTCAAGCAGGGAGAGATTTGTCCATCTGTAAACTGGACATTGCATCTCCCCTCTTGTTACAAGAGCACAACTCTTTGTTTTTCGAAGACGTTAAAAAGTAGGAGGATCTGGCTATCCTGTTCTCATTTGACCTAATGCCTCTATTATTGCATTTTGTAGCACTCCTCACATAGGTCTTATTGAATGCAGTTGTGGACCAAGAATATTCACATTAAAAAAAACAAAGACCAAACCTCTGAGGTAAATGAATAAATAACCTTGCTGAAAAGTTGAAGAATATATTGCCTATGATTGTATCTTCTCCAAATACCTCTACATCCTACTATCAATGTTGGAGTGTGGCATATTTTGCTATTGTGTGGAAACAATATGATTTATCACTTCTGTTTGCTACATGGTGTGTGCTTGCTTGGTCTGTGAAGAAGGCAGATAGCAATTGAACAGAGTGTCTCAAGAAAATAGCAGATGCTGAGAAAAATAATTGAGTTGCTTTTGCCAGTTGCACTGCAATGACCTGGTATTGTTACAACACGGCATACACTTCTGAATAGGTTCTATTTACTGACAACTTTATATTCAAAGGATACTGTTTTGTCATATGAGGAAACACCACCTCTGATAGAGCACTTATGGCTGGCTGAATAGAGGCTCCTCTTGTACAGTTGACACAACACAAAGGTCTAATATAATTAAACACCATGGAGGGCTTTTATAATCAAGTGAGAGCATGAAAAGGCTAAACAACTGTTTCCATTTATGCGTTTCTTTAATATAAGTGATTTTGAAAATAACAGACAGGATAAACGTGTATTTACCCTGTGTAAATTAATGAGGGATGATTTTTTTTAAATCCAAGAAGAAAGCAAAAGAAGTGCTGCTCTATTTGAATATATAGTCCTAATGATCTTATCCCTGCATGCAGTGCTTCCCACTGACCCATTATATGGTGAAGAATAATTAGACTATTAGGGATTTCAGCAACAAGTTCTAAGATTGCAAAGGTAAACTATACAGTACCTGGTGGTACCTGTATCACTGACTTAAGAGTAAGTGAGCACCTTCCTGACATCACTAGGGGCCCAGCCATGGGCTCTACACTAGCCTTATAGGACATCAGCAGAAGAGGCTGCTGGGAGGAGTTATAGAAGGGCAGGCTCATTGTAATGGCTGGAATGGAATCAATGGAACGGTGTCAAACACGTTGTTTCCATGTGTTTGGTACCGTTCCATTGATTCCTTTCCAGCCATTACAATGAGCCCGTCCTCCTATAGCTCCTCCCGCCAGCCTCCGACGAGCAGCAGGTGGTCTCTCCTCTCCTCAGAGATGAATTAGTCTGGACATGGGGATGGCAGTGGTCTATCACATGCTCAGAGCAGCAGCAGCAGTAGATAGCGTGTCCCTGTCTGCATGTCTCTGTCTATCAGTCAGAATATTGACATAAATAGCAGTCAGGAGGTCCTTTGTTGCAAATGGTGGCAAGTAAAATACAATGAAAATCCCCAAAGTAAGAAACAAGGCGAAGAGGAGAAACATGAAACCCCCAGCGACAGCTCAATTATCTACGCATCAATCAGCAGGGATGGGATTGGTTGGTAGACCGACAGATGTGGAGAGAAGTTTTGTGTTGGATCGATGGCCCAGCAGACAGTTCAGACAATCAACTCTACCATCAACACCAATTCCACTTCCCAGTGTTCTGCATGTGTAATATTGTGTTACTTAACATGCCGCTGAGTGCAATGTCAAGTCTTATGGCCTTCCAGACGCAGTGCCCTATCACGACAAAACACATTTACAAAAGGAGCCTCCTTATTGTTATTCATTCAGCTCGGTTCAAAAGGCAATGATTTCCCCCATAATAATCTAATGTCAAAATGACTGACCAAAATGTCCAATCAATTATCTTGTCCTTGCTTTCTTTTTTCAATAAAATCCTATATTTAACCTTTTAAAAATGTACTGTACAAGATGTGAATATTAAGAACTGTCACTGGTTCACCAAATCATTGCCATATTATTCTACATGTTTCTTTGTAACACATATTGATGCATACTTCCAGACAGTGTGTGGGGCATATAAATAGAATGATTCCATTTCTATGGTGTGGGGTTCCATGTTCATTGTACAATTTAGCTGACCTCAGCAATGGAAGGCGCTTACCAGGAACAGTACTCAAATTATTTGAGTACTTGGACACAACTATTCAAATATCATTACCAATTCACAGTTGTGATAGGTCCATCCGTTTGGACTAAACCACAAATTGGTCTAGCTACATTTCACCACGATTACAGATCAGTTCATAGACATTAATACCAGTAGATAGGAATACATGGATGATGTCAGCACTATGGGAAAACTCCCGATGGCGCATGAAGCCAGGAGTATCTGAATTTGAAGGATGCCAAATTGCTGAATGGGTCTGAATGGCACCATATTTTTTTGCTAAGGATCATGGTCGATATAGTAATTTTCATACTGCCTGAGAGAGTCAACCGGGAGCCTCCTCGTAGTCTGCCGGCCCATGATTGGTTTGTGTCAGCACGTGGTCCTGTGTGACAACAAATGTAGTAGTCTAAATGGATCACTATTTAATTAAATATCTAGATTTGAAGTGAAGTTAATTTATATATTTTTTGTCCGTTCTGGCGATCGTAATTTGCATAGGCTTTCTAGGGCAGACCAGGGCTTTTGGCACCGCTAGGTTGCTATGCTGTAGTTGACCAGCAGAGCTCGTGACTTGACAGAGCTCCTGGCCGGACACTGGGTGCCTGGATCAGTTACATCAGATCAGGTTTAAAAGTAATTAACCCAAAAATGGTTTGGTTGTTGGGGCTTGGTTCATTGAAGTCTTCAGTTACAGTACTGCATGTCTAGGAACAGAGATTTCACATCAGTCTCCAATGTTATTAACACCCCAGTGACCCTCGATTTGAAAACATCAGTCTCAAGTCGCTCCTTTTTGTACATCACAGAATAGACACGGGTGCTTTTAAGCATGAGTAATTGTCCGTGTGCTGCATTTTATCATGGTCTCTGTTTGCTGTGACCTCGGGCATCTACCTCTGTCATCACAGTTGTCTTTCCGTTCATGACTATTTCTGATACGGGGAGCTCCATTTTAATTTCAAATTGAACAAATATCCCATGTCTCTATGCATTAGTCACCATCGACGCATCGGTTCTGACTTACTAGTCAACCTTACTCATGCAGGAAGATCCTTCCGTCTACAGTGGTTAGGAGAGGAAGTGTTTAGGAGATGGCCCTATTATTATTCACAACCAGCACAGCCGTTAGTAAAAGCCCATCTCAGCCAATTTGAAGTCCTCAAGATGTTTCCTGCCTCCATCAAGGGAAAAATGGCAGAGTGCTGTGCTCGTGCTGATGATGAAGAGCAAGATAAGGGTAGAGCGAGGCGACACTGGAAAGAAGGGTACAAGGGATAAACTGGAAGGCCTGAAGGAGAGAATGCAAGAAATTACTGCAACTGAAGTTGCATTTGTGTTGATGATGGGGGTGACTTAAACTCTGTAAACTTTGATTCATTTTGCACCCCGTAGTCCTGTAAATTGTTGCATGATTTCTTCAGTAGGATATTTAGCTGTGCCCCATGTGCTCTGTTATAAATCGTAGTGACTTTACTTAAAAAGTTGAATCAATTGTTCTAGTAAATAAAGACAATTGGATTGGTCTAAACGGTGGAGGATTAGAGGAGCAGCAATGAGCACACCTTTGAGATAAATACCCTCTTAAGGATGAGATCAATTCTGCCTGCCACATGGGCAAAATTTTCCCTATAAAGTTCTTAGTTAACATTCAAGATATCCTGTTTGGAATGTTGCTCTGCACATAATCAAGAACAGCTGGTGGTGAGGAAATACGTATCTCAACATCAGTAGCAATCATCTCCGTTGACACGTCCTAATCAGTCATCAGGCTAAATGGTGTTAACAAATGCTTACCGGAATCAGGAAGAACCATGATTACTCATGCTGTAAGGTCTTGGGGGATATTAATGGTTCATACATTTGTTGTTTGTACCTTGATTTTAAGGTCACAGTTCAGTTTCTAGCTCTGTTGAAGCTGTTTCACTTTTAAAGATAATAACTACATACCTGTGTGATATGCTAAGGAGACACAAATGGTTTGCGCTTGCCATCTGGATACTGCTTTCAAGAAATAATCAGGTGAATTGTTGGTCCATGTCTTCATGCACCTCTAAACCAGTGGAGGCTCCTCAGAGGAGAACGGGGAGGACCATCCTCCTCAGGGAATTTCATAAAAATAAATTAAACACTTAAAACATTAGCCTTTTTAGATACAATTATATTCACATGTCCCAAAACAATTGACTAAAACAGTGTTTTGTAATGAAGGTCTCCAGTAACCTCAGCAGCACTCTGTAGTGTAACACCGTGGTATAGCCGGAGGACAGCTGGTATCTATACTTCTCTGGGTACAATGACTTTAATACAAAACCTAGGAGAAACATGGTTCTCACCCCATCACATAGACTTACACAGTAGTTATGACAACTTCATAGTGATGTCCTCCAATCAGAGTTCTTGCAGCATGAATTGACATGTTGTCCATCCAATCAAAGGATCAGAGAATGAATCTAGTACTGAAAGCATAAGCTACAGCTAGCTAGCACTGCAGTGAATAACATGTGGTGAGTAGTTGACTCAAAGAGAGAAAGACAACAATGGAACTCTTCCAACTCAAGGTAATCTTATGGTTTTATACATTTATTGCCATCGGGGCCTGTCATGCCAAAGTGTCCCCGTCCAAATAGTGTCCCCCTCTACGTCACAGTGGGATTCGATGAGTTCTAGCTTCTGTTGATAGGGCTGTTGCTAGATCTTGCAACATTCTGACCAGATTACATAATTAACCAAAGCGTCCGTTGTTATGCTGGTTGCTTGGCTCTATTTTACCTCGTGGTTGACATTTGAGAAAGCAAGAAAATTGTAGTTAGGCTAAGCTTCTAAAAAGGATGATGCGGGCAGTTCTATTTCATTTTAATTTGTAAAAATCCAAATAACTTCACAGGATCGTCATTGTAAAGGGTTTAAACACTTGTTACGAATCCCTATGGCCCTGCAGTCTAAGGGAGGGATGGAAACGAGACCCATAACATAACGCATGCAAATTATAACAGTGAAAAAGGAACAGTAAGAACTAATAACAGACAACTTAAATCTACCGTCAAACACTATTGGTTTATTTTTAAACACACGGTAAAGGGGGGCGGGAAAAGTGGCTGAGCTGGACCCAAGGAAAGAAACAAATATCCAAAAACACCTCTAAACTAGACTAGCCTACTTCAATACAGCGGGTGGTCCGCCCAGTTCTAACTAGGGTATTTAGACAAAGTATCCCTACGGGTAATGTCTACCCATGGGCGACTTGGCTTGGTACCCCCTTTTCCCACCCTCAAACAAACAGTCATGAATCACAACAATACATACTCACATAATTCCAGACAAATGTGACATGTAGGAACAAAAACCAAAAGAGAGATCTCTGCATACGGCGAGACAAAGAGAGTTTGAGACAGAGAGATTGAACCACAGAGAGATCGAGCTCCAGAGAAAACTAGTGACTGGGTTTTTAAACCAAGGGAAAGGGGATGTGATAGGGTAAAAGAAAAGGAGCAGGTGTCTTCTGATTAGCAACTGATTGGTGACTGATGATTGCCACCTGTGAGGGGAGAAGGAGAGAAAAGAAAATACACACACAGGATACACACTCAGGATACCTGTATCCGTAACAACACTGTTTCCTATGCTTGTTCAACAAACCATAAACAAATAATGAACATGCACCTGTGGAACGGTCGTTAAGACACTAACAGCTTACAGACAGTAGGAAATTAAGGTCACAGTTATGAAAACTTAGGACACTAAAGAGGCCTTTCTACTGACTCTGAAAAATACCAAAAGAAAGATGACCAGGGTCCCTGCTCATCTGTGTGAACGTGCCTTAGGCATGCTGCAAGGAGGCATGAGGACTGCAGATGTGGCCAGGGCAATAAATTGCAACGTCTGTACTGTGAGATGCCTAAGACAGCGCTACAGGGAGACAGACTGACAGCTGATCATCCTCGCAGTGGCAGACCACGTGTAACAACACCTGCACAGGATCGGTACATCCGAACATCACACCTGCGGGACAGGTACAGGATGGCAACAACAACTGCCCGGGTTATACCAGAAACGTACAAACCCTCCATCAGTGCTCAGACTGTCCGCAATAGGCTGAGAGAGGTTGGACTGAGGGCTTGTAGGCCTGTTGTAAGGCAGGTCCTCACAAGACATTGTTTCCTTACCGGCAACAACGTTGCCTATGGGCACAAACCCACCATCGCTGGACCAGACAGGACTGGCAAAAAGTGCTCTTCACTGATGAGTCGCGGTTTTGTCTCACCGGGGGTGATGGTCGGATTCGCGTTTATCGTCGAAGGAATGAGCGTTACGTCGAGGCCTGTACTGTGGAGCGAGATCGATTTGGAGGTGGAGGGTCCGTCATGGTCTAGGGCGGTGTGTCACAGCATCATCGGACTGAGCTTGTTGTCATTGCATGCAATCTCAACGCTATGCGTTACAGGGAAGGCATCATCCTCCTCCCTCATGTGGTACCCTTCCTGCAGGCTCATCCTGACATGAGCCTCCAGCATGACAATGCCACCAGCCATATTGCTTGTTCTGTGCGTGATTTCCTGCAAGACAGGAATGTCAGTGTTCTGCCATGGCCAGCAAAGTGCCCGGATCTCAATCCCATTGAGCATGTCTGGGACCTGTTGGATCGGAGGGTGAGGGCTAGGGCCATTCCCCCCTGAAATGTCCGGGAATTTGCAGGTGCCTTGGTGGAAGAGTAGGGTAACATCTCACAGCAAGAACTGGCAAATCTGGTGCAGTCCATGAGGAGGAAATGCACTGCAGTACTTAATGCAGCTGGTGGCAACACCAGATACTGACTGTTACTTTTGATTTTGACACCCCCCCCCCCCCCCCCCCCTTTGTTCAGGGACACATTATTCAATTTCTGTTAGTCACATGTCTGTGGGACTTGTTCAGTTTATGTCTCAGTTGTTGAATCTTATGTTCATACAAATATTTACACGTTAAGTTTACTGAAAAAACACAGTTGACAGTGGGAGGACATTTCTTTTTTTGCTGAGTTTAGTTTTAGTTTCCTTAACACTGATGTTTTTCTCTTTGTCTTCCTAAGGTTACCTCGGTGGAAGCCAACAATCTTCTCCAGTTGGAGCAGTTGGATGGTCGACCACTGGAAGCACTGACGCCCTACACTTCAGTGAAGCCCAATAGACAAAGTATGTTAAGCTTTGGTTGACATTTGAGAAAGCAAGAAAATGGTAGTTATGCTAAGCTTGTAAAAATGTACCTCTTCAATTCACCTCTCCAAATGACTTTAGGACCGTCGACTGTCCAAGCCCCCCAGGAGGTATCTCATCCACCAGAACCAGTGAATTCGGATCAGTCTGATTCTCTGTGTTCTGAGTTGTAGGGGGACCAGCTTGAGGCTATACCTTCTAAAAGTGTTGACAATATCTTCCATTTATAACACTGCACCAATCCATCAAATTGTTTCACCGTAAAGTGCAACCTTTGTGTTTGCTTGTTTACGTCTTTGTTTCCTACCGTTCCTTTTAACTCTGCCCCTGTTCCCCAGGACCTAGGGGTTCTGCCCAACACTCAGACTTGGATCCACCTGATTTTGCAGGGCGCTGGCAGTGCACCTCCTTGCACAAAGGCGTAGGTAGCGGTCCTGCTGCTGGGTTGTTTCCCTCCTACGGCCTCCTCCACGTCTCCTGATGTACTGGCCTGTCTCTTGGTAGCGCCTCCATGCTCTTGACACTACGCTGACAGACACAGCAAACCTTTTTGCCACAGCTCGCATTGATGTGCCATCCTGGATGAACTGCACTACCTGAGCCACTTGTGTGGGTTGTAGACTCCGTCTCATGCTACCACTAGAGTGAGAGCACCGCCAGCATTCAAAAGTGACCAAAACATCAGCCAGGAAGCATAGGAACTGAGAAGTGGTCTGTGGTCACCACCTGCAGAATCACTCCTTTTTTGGGGGTGTCTTGCTAATTGCCTATAATTTCCACCTTTTGTCTATTCCATTTGCACAACAGCATGTGAAATTTATTTTCAATCAGTGTTGCTTCCTAAGTGGACAGTTTGATTTCACAGAAGTGTGATTGACTTGGAGTTACATTGTGTTGTTTAAGTGTTCCCTTTATTTTTTTGAGCAGTGTGTATATATTCAATCACAAGGGTGTACTAATGAGCTATGTGAGATATTTTATTTTTTATCATAGAGAACTACTGAAACAATATTATTTTAGTGTAGATAAGGGAAAGGCAGGTTATAATAAAAGCATGACAGCCAGCCAGACAAGTCAGTGTATGAATCAAACGGATTTGCATATAAATGGAGTGGAAATTAGCTGACTTCGTGATCTGTAAGGTAAGTCACTTTAATGTGTCAAGTAGATGTCCGAAACGTAGCAATATTTAAGACAGGGATTTCATCTTGTAATGTTAACAAGTTATCCAAAAGTAGTCCGAATTAATGTTTTCATTTTATTAGCTAAACAAAACTTAAAAACTGCAACATTTTTGCGGAAATCAGCCTTGCTTGCATAGCGATGATGAAAATAATGTAATTTAGGCTCTCAAATTCTAATCATTAGGTGTTGATATAGCAACAGACGCTACTAGTTTATCAAATCCCACTATAAAGTAGAGGGGGACACTATTTGGCATGACATGCCCACCAGGGTAACTGCTAGCTGCACACTGTACTGCATGATTGTAGCGGGTTTACTAACACATTAGTTCTAGTAGCTACGTTGACTATGACATTAATGATGTAGGCTGTGTTTAGCAGTTATCAGTTATGATTTTTATTCAACCAGTTAAGAACAAATTCTTATTTACAAGATTGGTCAATTCCGACCAATCTCTTCTCAACGTCGAAGGGAAGATCTTTTTCAGTATAATAGCACAGAGGCTGTCCACTTACCTGGAAAGGAACAAGTACATTGATACATCTGTACAGAAAACAGACATTCCTGGTTTCTCTGGTTGCCTGGAACATACTAGTATGATTTGGCACCAGATCCAAACAGCTAAGAAAGACAAGAGAGACCTCTATGTCATCTTCCTCGACCTGGCCAATGCCTTTGGCTCAGTTCCCCATGAACTCCTCTGGGAATCCTTCAACTTTTTCCACGTACCAGAACCCATCACTACACTGGTAAAGGCCTATTTCCAAGACCTGCAATTGTGTTTCACAACACCTGACTTCACAACAACATGGCGGCGCTTGGAAGTGGGCATAATGGCAGGCTGTACAATTTCACCTCTGGTCTTCACTATGGCCATGGAAGTCATCATCAGGGCATGAGAGAACTAAGGAAGGGCTCCGTCTCCCACCTATCCGAGCATACATGGATGACATGACTACACTGACCACCACTGCAGCATGCACCAGGCGGCTACTTGCAAAACTGCAGGATAACATCAAGTGGGCCCGGATTAAAATCAAGCCAAGCAAATCTCGAAGCATCTCCATAGTCAAGGGACAGCTTAAAGATGTGAGGTTCTGCATTGGAGATGACCCGATACCAACGGTGTCTGAGCAACCCGTCAAGAGCCTGGGTAGATGGTACAACGAAAGCCTCCGTGATAAAGATCAAGTGCAGCAAGTAAGACAGGACATCGCCGACGGTCTTGAGAACATCAACAAGATCCTACTGCCTGGGAAGCTCAAGCTTTGGTGCCTACAGTTTGGACTTCTCCCCCGGGTAATGTGGCCACTCACCGTCTATGAGGTCCCAATAGCAACAGTGGAGAAGATAGAGCGAACCATTACCTCATACGTGAAGAAATGGCTGGGTGTCCCACGATGCCTGAGTAACATCGGCCTCTATGGCAAAGGGGTCCTTGAACTACCTCTTACAAGTCTAACGGAGGAGTACAAGTGCTCTAAAGCCAGCAGCATACCACCCTGCATACCACTGCAGGCTTGCTTCTGAAGCTAAGCAGGGTTGGTCCTGGTCAGTCCCTGGATGGGAGACCAGATGCTGCTGGAAGTGGTGTTGGAGGGCCAGTAGGAGGCACTCTTTCCTCTGGTCTAAAAAAAAATATCCCAATGCCCCAGGGCAGTGATTGGGGACACTGCCCTGTGTAGGGTGCCGTCTTTCGGATGGGACGTTAAACGGGTGTCCTGACTCTCTGAGGTCATTAAAGATCCCATGGCACTTATCGTAAGAGTAGGGGTGTTAACCCCGGTGTCCTGGCTAAATTCCCAATCTGGCCCTCAAACCATCATGGTCACCTAATAATCCCCAGTTTACAATTGGCTCATTCATCCCCCTCCTCTCCCCTGTAACTATTCCCCAGGTCGTTGCTGCAAATGAGAATGTGTTCTCAGTCAACTTACCTGGTAAAATAACGGTAAAATAAATAAATAAAAATAAAGTAAGACTTCAGATGACATTGAAGGACTCCAAAGACCAGACCATTAGCAAGGCTGCACCTCCCCTACAAACTGGACGGAAATGGACATCATCCAAGGCTGTGCAGCAAGCAACATCAGCCCTGAGACACCAAGACATTGTGGGGAATATCCAGCATGGAAGAGGAGGCTTTGGCCTGGCAGCAAGCAAACCAACGTTCCATAAGGCAACAACATCTGAACGCAGGAAGCTGGTGGTCGAGGAGGTGCGCAGACAGGAGGAGACTGCAAGAAGTGCAAAGGCTGTCTCTCTTGCTAAACAAGGGCAATGGACGCGGTGGGAAGGCCTGGAGAGGAGAAAGATCAACTGGAGTGAGCTTTGGCAAATGGAGGCAAGCAACATCAGCTTCATCATAAGAGCTGTTTATGATGTGCTTCCATCACCAAAAAACCTACATCAATGGTATGGCGAGGACCCGACCTGCCCCCTCTGCCCAGCTCCAGCGACTCTCAGGCATATAATGACAGGTTGCAAGACCAGCCTCTCACAAGGCCGCTACACCTGGAGGCACAATCAGGTCCTCAAGAGCCTGGCTGCAGCACTTGAGACCAAGAGGAGTGCAACCAATTCATTACCTCCAAAAACAAGCAATCTCGTCAAAACAACAACATTCATCCGGGAGGGACAGAAAAGGCCCAAGCATCCCCGTACAAAGCCAGAAACTGGATACATAGGCATGGCCCGGGACTGGAAGATGCTTGTCGATATTGGCCAGCAACTCATTTTTCCACCTGAGATTGCTTCTACCAACCTTAGGCCAGACATGGTACTCTGGTCCCCTTCATGAAAGGCTGTGTACATCATAGAGCTCACAGTCCCGTGGGAAAACTCTGTTGAAGAGGCCTACGAGCGTAAGAAACAGCGTTACACAGAGTTGGCAGCAGACGCAACTCAGCGTGGATGGAATGCAAAAGTCTGGCCAGTTGAAGTGGGATGCAGAGGATTCGTGGCTTCTTCCACCATCAGGTTGCTGAAAGAACTTGGAATCCATGGACAGGCTCTGCGGCAGACCGTCAGAGCAGTTTCTCAAGCAGCTGAAAGAGGCAGCCAGTGGATCTGGATCAAACGGAAGGACCCTTGCTGGGCTATAACTTCATGACCCCCCACCCCCACCTGAGAACCCAAATCAGATCCCTCCAACTTGAGGAGGGCATACGAGGTATGCGGACAGCTGTAGGGCTGGCTCAGGGAAGAGGCCGCCCCTGCCTTGCATAGTCCCGTGGGAAATCTTAATTGGGCATGGGACACAAGCTAAGGCTTGATCACCCTTTAGCTGGCCACCTTTGATGAGGGTGTTTAGTGATTAAAGGCCGAAACACCCACTGATTCGAAGGCACACTACTGAGGATGTGTCCCAAAATTGACATCTTAACCCAGTCTAAGAAATAAACCTTCCATGTCACTCTGTCAACATCACGGCAAATCTCATGTGAGTGCATACCATCTATTGGCACAATGGACAGTTTTAACATCTCGTCCCGTGTTTTATGATTCTACAATGACAGCCTACCCCAGTCAAACCTGGGCCAATTGTGCACCTATGGGACTCCCAATCACAGCCAGATGTGATGCAGCCTGGATTTGAACCAGGGACTATAGTGATACCTCTTACACTGAGATGCAGTGCCTTAGACCGCTGCGCCACTCAGGAGCCATGATATAAAGGTTTGGTTTGGAAAGTTTTTTTCGCCTAACAGACAGCTGATGTGTGGTGCACTGAAGTCCACAAGCGAAGGGAAAAGGTAAGAGTAGGAGAGCACGTAGATGTGAGAAGTAATTATACAGCGATCAAAGGGATCATGCTGTTTATATGTGGCTGCTATGAAAGGCAACTGTGTTTGCGTGTGATCAGGGGTGTAATCATTCCGCCGATTCTGTTGAAAAACATTTCTTAAACGGAAGCAAACTGTACCAAAAGAGGACAAACATACCTGAATTTGTCCAATAGAAACTCTTATTTGCAACTGTGGGACTAATGATTACACCCTAGATCAGCTCGATGCATGCAAGAGTGTGGCAATTGTGTGGCGGTATTGAATGTGTCAATGTCTGTCACCTTGATTACTAAAATGTATCTCGACCTGTTGTAAAGTTGTAAAGTTTCATTCATAGGCTAGGTTGTAGCAACCTCCTGATGGGGATAGGGAAAATTAGAGTATCATGTATTAGCCTAAACCTATCGTTGTTACATTGAGCTGGGGGAATGGAATATCCCCCCACTCATTCAATATGCTGTAATAGAAATAAGGCCATGCTAAAAAATAATAAAATCGCCCTCCCTCATCTTAAACAGCTCTACGCACAACAAAGCATATAGTAGGGCAGAGTTACATTCATTTCCCGATGGAATCAGATATCTAAGAAAGGGATGCAGAATGTTTGCTAGTAGTGTTTCAGTGATTGAACATTGATAAACAAGACAACCATGATCTATAGACAAGATAGTACATTATTATTGGTGAGTTCCTCACTAAACGGTAAACCATTCATTCTTCTGCACAGTGTTGGAATGGCAGGAGCCATGATGAAATGCCCTGGAATGCTGCTTATCCTGTGAGGAAGAAGCTGTTGTCATATGTGTTTGAATTTCATTGATGATTGCACAGAGCAGCTCTCTGGATCTGGCCTTGGAGCACAGCCATGTGCTGGTGATGTACAGCCAATTCAGACTGTCCGTCTGCTCCAAGGCTCTGGGGGCTACATGCACCTCTGTCTCTGTGAAAAGGTCCGGAGCCCATTCAAATGACATGTTGTGGGATGACCGGAGGGTAGTGTTTTCCTGCTCTTGAGGTCTGTAGTGCTGTGGCAAGGTGTGGTTTGGAAATATAGACACGTTACTATGAGACATTATTCCTAATATTGATTCATATAAGATGCTGTATATAGCCACTTATCCACTGTATACAGTATGCATAAAAAATGGTGATCTATAAAGAGGGCAAGTGTTATTTAATAACTTTGTAAAATATATGAAATCCCATACAACGCATACAGTTTAAAGGGGAATTTCACCCTGGAGGAATCAGGGCTTGTTTTCATCATGTCGGAGGCATTTCTAGGTCAGTGAGATGTTTCACACATAATTGTCCAGGAGGAAGGCAGGTCTGGGCTTCCACACTGAATGATACACTCTATGACGGCTTCCGGTGTATTCACCCTTTCATGCAGTGAGTTACAAATATCTCTAACGGTCGCCCCAGTGAGAGTTTTTTTATGCACGTGATGTTAGAATGGTCTCTCCATTCCAGAATGTGATTGTTTAACAGTACATTTAATCCGCGCTGGCCTCAAACCAAAGCACGCAGCCTGTTTTTATTTATAGGCTGTTTTCAACATGTCCATTTTTTATTATTTTCTAACAAGTTTTTATTTCTAATAACAGTTTGAATTGAGGTGTGTTTCGCCTCATTCATTCACAGAAAAGTAGTCATTTACTTTTGTCTCCTTTTGAAAGACATTGCTAATGCTACAGTTTAGCTCATTAGCTACATTCATAAACAACAACACTGAATGGCTCAGAGGGAGTGAGAGGTTACGTGATTTACTGCCTGCACGTGCCACTTCTATCAATAAATCAATATCAGAAAATGTTTTGTGTGGTACTGTTGATATATTTACTATTTTATTCACGTTTTTCAATTACCGGTGATAAATCATGCATTCCGATTTTTTGCATAGATTGTAATGGGCACATAGTATGTGTGTAAAACAATTTTTTGAAGGTTGTACTGATAATGATGAGCTAAACTAATTCCAGCAATGTGTGTGGAGCCATGTTTGTTGACATACAATGCATTCTGGGTTTCACGTGGTCGTCTGTCGTACCAAAGATGCTATAACAAAATGAGGTGAGTAAGGGTTCACAATGTTTTTTGAGAACTTCAGGAAGTGAATGGTGGGATGTGAACAATAGTAGACGACACACCTTCAAAATGCATACTATAAACAGACCAAACTCATTTAGTCTTCTCTTATTATCTTTGGTTTCTGTGAGGAAAAAAAGCATGGCTGCGCGCTGAAACTAATCGTCGGATTACTTTCGATTTCTAGAAAGTGTTTTACTCAATTATTTTGATCAACGGTGAGCTTACCCGTGATGTGATTAATTATACATAGTAATTGCTATTAGCTAATTCATATTGTAGTTTACGTCAATCTTTCCTCAGTTAGCGCTAGGACAAATGTAGCCTACATTTTTCCGGTTAGGATGATTGTGTTATGCTATAGATACTTCTGTGAATATTGTTAGGATTTATGTTTATGCACTATAGCCCGCTACCATATTGTTTGAAGATGAATTTTGTTTTGTTACACACACACACACACAAACAATACAGATGTATGTGTGTAAAGACTGATCAACAGAGTGACAGGCTGTAAAAGCTGTTATCAATCTGGAGAGGGGAGGGGTGCATATCTCTAAGCCAACCAGAGAGGGTAGAGCACTGGACAATACCATATTAGGAACTGTTTGAGTGTAGAATCCACGGGAAGACACAAGACGGATCTAATTTACCCAACAACCACATGCAGACAGAGGAGAGCACTAAGGGACTTGGACAAGTCCGAGTGCCAGCATAGGCTGGGGAAAGTTTAAACCGCGCTCAGCCGCTACTGTGATAGGCCAACAGACGCGTTGGAACTAGTCACCACGGTATAAGAACAGCTGTTTACGTACTTCCTGCCAGTTCCCTGTTCTACCCTGCGCGGAGATACAGTGAGCCCGTATATACAAAAATTGCATTTGCCATTTATTGTTTGTGTTAATTAAACATAATTAAAGAAAGTTAGCAGACCTTGCTTTTTATTTATCCTGATACCGGATTTGTTACACGCAGCGCTCACAATATTGAAACATTGCATCCAAAAATAAACTGCTCACATTCTGGATATAACTTTGTACATTTACATTTGACATTTGAGTCATTTAGCAGATGCTTTTATCCAGAGCGACTTACAGTAGAGTGCATACATTTTATTACATTTTTTACATACTGAGACAAGGATATCCCTACCGGCCAATCCCTCCCTAACCCCTAACCCGGACGACGCTATGACAATTGTGCGTCGCCCCACGGACCTCCCGGTTGCGGCTGGCTGCGACAGAGCCTGGGCGTGAACCCAGAGACTCTGGTGGCGCAGCTAGCACTGCAATGCAGTGCCCTAGACCACTGCGCCACCCGGGAGATTATAAGGACTGTTTTTGCGTAAATAGTTTCTGGGAAAAGTGTGACCAGCTCAAATGCTGATTGTTGCGTCATTCGAAACTGGCCGTTCTAAATAAGCGTTCTAATCACAAGGTTGTGATCGTAGCTTCAGGGACCACTGTAGAACGACACACCCGTGTGATGGTACGTGTGAAAGGAGGGGGGGGGGGGGTGAGGTCTGAAAAGGTCTGAAAATAAATGTAGTCCTGCTTTGTGTTATAGGCTATTTATTTTTTTATTTCACCTTTATTTAACCAGGTAAACTAGTTGAGAACAAGTTCTCATTTACAACTGCGACCTGGCCAAAATAAAGCAAAGCAGTGCAACAGAAACAACAACACAGAGTTACACATGGGATAAACAAGCGTACAGTCAATAACAATAGAAAAAAAGAAAGTCTATATACAGTGTGTGCAAATGGCACACACTGAGGTAAGGCAATAAATAGGCCATAGTAGCAAAGTAATTACAATTTAGCAGATTAACACTGGAGTAATAGATGAGCAGATGATGATGAGCAGATGATGGTGTGTAAGTAGTGATACTGGTGTGCAAAAGAGCAAAGAAAATAAAAACAATACAGGGATGAGGTAGGTAGATTGGGTGGGCTATTTACAGATGGACTATGTACAGCTGCAGTGATCGGTTAGCTGCTCAGATAGCTGATGTTTAAAGTTAGTGAGGGAAATGTAAGTCTCCAGCGATTTTTGCAATTCGTTCCAGTCACTGGCAGCAGAGAACTGGAAGGAAAGGCGACCAAACGAGGTGTTGGCTTTGGGGATGACCAGTGAGATATACCTGCTGGAGCGCGTGCTACGGGTGGGTGTTGTTATCGTGACCAGTGAGCTGAGATAAGGAGGAGCTTTACCTAGCATAGACTTATAGATGACCTGGAGCCAGTGTGTCTGGCGACGAATATGTACATTTACATTTAAGTCATTTAGCAGACGCTCTTATCCAGAGCGACTTACAAATTGGAAAGTTCATACATATTCATCCTGGTCCCCCCGTGGGGAATGAACCCACAACCCTGGCGTTGCAAGCGCCATGCTCTCCCAACTGAGCCACACGGGACCTGCTAGCTAACATTAGGCTATGTAGCGAGGACCAGCCGACTACAGCATACAGGTCGCAGTGGTGGGTGGTATAAGGCGCTTTGGTAACGAAACGGATGGCACTGTGATAGACTACATCCAATTTGCTGAGTAGAGTATTGGAAGCTATTTTGTAGATGACATCGCCGAAGTCGAGGATCGGCAGGATAGTCAGTTTTACTAGGGTAAGTTTGGCGGTGTGAGTGAAGGAGGTTTTGTTGCAAAATAGAAAGCCGATTCTAGATTTGACTTTGGATTGGAGATGTTTGATATGAGTCTGGAAGGAGAGTTTACAGTCTAGCCAGACACCTATGTTATACTGATCGCACTATACATTTTGTGCATGTAGATATGGTTCTCCTTGTTTGATAGAGCCATTGGACGTCGTCTTTCAGGCATGTTCCTATCAGCAGATTCATGGCTAAATATACAATCTTACACATTTTTTCCAGTCCCTGTAAGACTACAACTCGATGGGGCTGTGCTTCGTGCTCGGGCCCTGTCCCTCCCCCAAGACAGGCTTTTTTGAAAGGGAGGCGAACACTAACAACACAATCCTTAACTAAAAGAACTGACCAGACCGCAATGGCTTCAAGTGATTCCTCTCATCACCACGAGCATTTTTTGATGTTCTATTAGCTACACAGTGACATTCAACCATACATGTTTCAACTGGAATATAGCGAAGAGGATTCAAAACAAAGAGTTGGATTGAGCTAGAAGCTCATGTACAGCTGATGCCAGCACCAAGAGTGCAGATGACTAATAGCAAGTAAGTTATTTTTTCCTGCAAGCCACATAGCTAGAGGTTTTATAATTGGGTATCTATTGTAAAACCTCTTCTCTTTATAGTCGTAGATTGGCCACTAAACAGCAAGCTACAATGTTACAACCAGTCACCTAAAGCTAGGGTTTACCAGCAACATCCGCACATGACTGGAGTTGGCTCGCTAGTTAGCCTGGTGCCTGCTAACTTGGTATTTTAATTTTTTTATTTTTTTATTTAACCTTTATTTAACCAGGTAGGCAAATTGAGAACACGTTCTCATTTACAATTGCGACCTGGCCAAGATAAAGCAAAGCAGTTCGACACATACAACAGCACATAGTTACACATGGAGTAAAACAAACATATAGTCAATGATACAGTGAAAAAAAAATAAGTCTATATACAATGTGAGCAAGTGAGGTGAGATAAGGGAGGTGAAGGCAAACAAATATATGTATAAATAAATAAAAACATAAAAAGGCCATGGTGGCGAAGTAAATACAACACAGCAAGTAAAATAAAAACTAAAAACACTGGAATGGTTGGTTTGCAGTGGAAGAAAGCGCAAAGTAGAGACAGAAATAATGAGGTGCAAAGGAGCAAAATAAATAAATAAATACAGTAGGTAAAGAGGTAGTTGTTTGGGCTAAATTATAGATGGGCTATGTACAGGTGCAGTGATCTATGAGCTGCTCTGACAGCTGGTGCTTAAAGCTAGTGAGGGAGATAAGTGTTTCCAGTTTCCAGCCTTGCATTTGTAACTTCTTAGCAAATGTGTAACATCAGTCATAATCATAACCAATGTCAACCCTCGTCAATTATGTTACATAGCTAGCTAGTAAAATGATTTACAGTGACTAGTTTGGCAAATCGGTTAGGACATCTACCTTTTGCATGACACAAGTAATTTTTTCCAACAATATGTTTACAGACAGATTATTTCACCTATAATCCACTGTATCACAATTCCAGTGGGTCAGAAGTTTACCCTAAATTGACTGTGCCTTTAAACAGCTTGGAAAATTCTCATGGCTTTAGAAGCTTCTGATAGGCCACAGGTGTCAAACTCATTCCATGGAGGGCCGAGTGTCTGCGGGTTTTCGCTCCACCCTTGTACTTGATTGATGAATTAACATCACTAATTAGTTAGGAACTCCCCACACCTGGTTGTCTAGGGCTTTATTGAAAGGAAAGACCAAAAACCTGCAGACACAAGGCCCTCCGTGGAATGAGTTTGACACCCCTGTGATAGGCTAATTGACATCATTTGAGTCAATTGGAAGTGTACCTGTGGATGTATTTCATGGCCTTCCTTCAAACTCAGTGCCTCTTTTCTTGACATCATGGGAAAATCAAAAGAAATCAGCGAAGACCTCAGGGGAAAAAATGTAGACCTCCACAAGTCTGGTTCATCCTTGGGAGCAATTTCCAAATGCCTGAAGGTACCACGTTCATCTGTACAAACAATAGTACGCAAGTATAAACACCATGGGACCACACAGCCGTCATACCGCTCAGGAAGAAGAAGCGTTCTGTCTCCTAGAGATGAACATACTTTGGTGCGAAAAGTTCAAATTAATCCCAGAACAACAGCAAAGGACCTTGTGAAGATGTAAGTCTGCACAAGGTGAAGGTAAATTGGCCAAAATATTTACAAGCGGATGTCCAAGATAGCTCAATTAACAGTAAGCATGGTATAAACATGAATTGGGTATGGTTTGTTATGGGGTTAGAGGTAGCCTGAGTAGAGAGCCTGAGGACCACATAGTACCTTCCAGACCATGTAATCAATTTAGTCTACCCCTCTTCTCTTTTACCTTTGCTTTTTGTAAAACTCAGGTTATCTGGAGTCGTCACACTATGGTATAATGGCATTCGCAACAATTAGATGTACATTCCGCCACCTACTCTGCAGGTGGATAATAAGGATCCCAAAAAGGAAAACATTTGGGTAAAAATAAATATAAATGCAAACTACCCAAAAATATCAACCAGATGTTCTGTAAAATCTCATTCTAATCAGGTCCCAAAACAGGCTCAGAAGCCTCCTGTGAGGGTGGGACATTTCCTAGCGACAAAAGTTCTTGTAGTGCTTCTGCCGCGAAGTCTTGGAGCCCAAAAAAACTTCTCGGCTGCAGATATGATATCCATCTTCTAAGACTTCTTAGACACTTGTGCTGTACAATTAAATCACTGGCTATAAAAGTCACAAAATCCACCTTCACAATGAGTGTATCCAGATCACATGATTGACTTAAAACACTAGCAACTGGTTGCAATGCATCCACTGCCATATCTTCAACACTGTTGTCTCTTCGATTCTCTTTACCGCCTCCAATTAGTAGATCCGCTGCGCAGACCTGATCCTTGACACCTCGACCTCCCTCACCCTAACAGGGCACTCAAGGAAGTCTGGAGTATGAGCCCCACCACAGTCGCAACATTTTAAATTCAGATTCTTCAATATCATACTTCTGTCTGCAAACATATCCTTTACAATTTCCACACTGTAATGGTTTGGACACAAATGCTCTCACCGCATACCTCACATATCCACGGTTCACATATTCAGGTAGTCTCCTCAAACAATAACAGAGACAGGATTTTCTCTTTCCATCCATTTACCATAGGTCATGGTTACCAGGCGACATGCACTGACCACTCCTGGGATTTTCTGACTAAGGTACTCATCATCTGTGACCAACCGCATTGATTCGGTCTTATGTAGCAACATTTGAAATAGTGTTTTTTACATTGGATAAAAGCAGAGACACAGAGCTACAAAATGGTATTTCATACACTGCATTTGAGTAACAATGGGAAAGTGATTCTGCTTTGAACGTTGATCAACTTGTAACCTCACTTTTGAGAAAATGGCCTTTGAATGTTTTGGTACCTATTGGAGAGCTCTTTGTCTGCACCTGTTCACCATCCTTCACATCCTCTTAAGCTTTAGCTCCACCAATCTCTTTAAGGGTTGATCCGAGCTTTCTGTCCTAACAACATCAGTCAAGCACCCAAGCTAACAGTTGTCACAGTGACATTCTATTAAAATGGACACTTGCATAGTGAAGTCTTTCGTTAAGACATGTAGCTAGCTAAACAATGAACCATAATCACAATTCATGACATTACTACCGTGCATGAATCTGCAGCAATGTTAGCTAGCTAACATTAGGCTATAACAAGTAAAGCAAATAGCTCTGAGATACAAATAATAAGATCTGCTTCTAGTCACCTTGATTGAGTCCACCTTTCCCACTTTCTTCACAGTCCTCGATATTACAAATGGATTTCCCAAATGAATCTCCTTGTTCAGAAAATGCAGTTGAATAAGAAATCCATTATTGGACCAGTCCTTGCTCATTTTGTTCCATTCTTTGATTTCACTATTTTCCATTCATTATCACACACTTCACTTGCCGCCCATTTCCTCCTTCTCCCTATATGGAGTCATTCCACAGTGCCCTGCTGAAAAATACCCCAGTGTTTTGGGTACACAAGCACAGGCAGCCCAATTCCCGATATTTTTTTCACAAATTGGTTCTGAAAAATATCTGTCGTGATTAAGACCAATTAGTGGAAAAAATATCAGAATTGGGCTGCCTGTGTAAATGCAGTCAGTGAGGCTCAGCATACAACCATGTATAACACACAGGAGGCTGCTGACGGGAGGACGGTTCATAATAATGGCCGGAACGGAGCAGATGAAAACCATGTGTTTGATATCATTCCACTCCAGTCATTACCACAAGGCCGTCCTCCCCAATTTGCCACAAACCTGTGGTAGAACAGGGGTCTCCAACCCTGTTCCTAGTTAGCTACCCTTCTGTAAGTTATTTAGCTTCAACCCCAGTTTTAGCTAACCTGGTTCCGCTTATCAACCAGCTAATTATAAGAATCAGGTGTGCAATATGGATATTTTCCATCGGTCTTTGAAATGTCTGCCCTTATGGATTCACAGAATATATTTATATAAGCTGTACGGTGAACTGTAGCATCAAACAGATGCTCGACATTCAGATATCCAAAGAATGTTTGTCTAATTCTAAAATACAGGGGAACGTTCACTATTTAAGGCTAACTCAAGAGAACTGGGTATTCAACAAGAATGTTATATGGTAAAAGTGACATACAAATAAAATAGTATGAACAGTGTAGTTCAGCGTGTCTCTGGTGTAGAGACACACAAGTGCAGAGAACTTCAGCTACAGATTGTTGCACCAGATGTGATTCACCCAGAGATTTTTGACGACGTCATGTCCATTTCAAGTCTTCTCTCATTGATCGAGACAGGTGGGTGTCCACCCCAAAGTACTCCATGTCATGATGACAGAGACCTGTCTCGATCAATGAGTGAGAAGACGAAATAAACACGATGGCAGCACACATATTGTTGGATTACTTTAAGGAGCACATTTTTTTATAATAACAAGGACATTTTATGCGACTCGTTTCCCCGGATCGAGGATGAAGACAGCATCGCCAAGGTTGGTCGAAGAATTCTCTGTGCTACACAAAACAGCACCTATCCTGTAACTACCAGTAATGAGAACTGGTGATCAGCAGATGGGAGAGCTGGTCATGAGGAAATTGCCATTCCAAAGAAACATACAGTAAGTTCAGGGAATACTTGGAAAGCTGTGGGAGGAGCGTTATCATGATCTAACTACCATTCAGTTTCTCATGAGTCATCTACTTGAAATCCAGCATAATGTCTAATCCCTCAAGAGGGATACTGTTCTGCTACAATGACACATGCAGGCAAAATAAATTATGTTTCTGTATTTAGAATCCACTCCAGGAAAAAATAACCAGACACCACATGTTTTTTTCTGTAAGACAAAAAAAAATACACAGTTTGAACAGCAGTTGAACCGTGCCAGCAAAACATTAGGGTAGACTAGTTGAACATGCATACATGTGTACACGCACAGATATTACATATACAACAATATCTAGCCTAATAGACAGAAATATGGCATAACCCTCAACCTTTGAGTGACCAGACCGTACAAATGAGAGTAGGTAGGAAGATAGTATCTACCTACAGCCATGTCTATCAGGCATGCTTAGGTAAGTATTTTTATAGTAAAACCAGCTTCAGGTTGAGATTTACAACAGTAAATTGTTGTATTATTGTTTCCTAGTAAACTTAGCTAGCTTGCTTGATAAGCAATACTTGTTTTCCACATCTGATTGGAATACTATCTTGCATCATCCCTATAATTTTGTGAGATTGAAATGCATCCATGTTCATTACATAACTAGCTAGTAAAATGATTTAGTTGCTGATGTTACATGTTTGCGAAGAAGTTAAAAATGCGATGCGTGCCGCATAACAAGTAATCAGGACCAGGTTAACTAGCTAGCCAAATCCAGTCATGTGCTAATGTTTGCTGGTAAACCTAGCTTTATGTAGCCTGGCGAAAGTAAACACAGCACAGGACAAACTATTTTGGGATGGTTTATTCTGTCAAAGCTTACATTTAAAATAGGATAATGTAGAAGGGAAATCACCCTGTAAAGTCCAAATCACAATCAAAGGAAATAAATCTGTTAGTTAAGTGCATACAACCAACCTGAGTACAATAAGTACAAAGTGAAATGCATAAACGGTAGTGGCTCTGCTTTCTATAGAAAAACAAGAAAATAGAGAGACCACAATGTTCAGTTAGAATGGACTTCTAACATTTCAGATATCTGGGTACAAGATGTCCATAAACAAAATGACATCTTGCATGAAAAACAAAAAGAAATTGTCATAAAACAATATGAATACTTACAAACAAACACACTGTCCACGTGATGCCCTAACCCCACATGGAACGGTAGATCCTCATCTCACCCATAATGCACTGGGAGAAATGTCATATTAACAGATTAGTTACAATTCAAAAATGAAACAAAATACAACACACTGAATGAAGCTTCACACGAAACAGAATGTAATTCTGATAATTACTCACGCTTCAAATAATGTTATCAACTCCACAACGTGGTTCTGAGATCACTGGTATTCAGCTATGAAGAAGCTAACATCCTCATGTCAATCTGAAAGTATCAACAGGCTAACATGACCATCTGGCATAAATATTAAAACAAACTCTTCGAGTAAGATTTTTTTTTGGTGTTATTTACGCACCTAGAGTAACGTTGGACCCACGAAGGATTTCAACAGCTCTCCAGTGTAATTGCTTGCTCTCACTCTCACACACTGTGCATGCGCAATCCCATAACTGCTTGCACACCTCATTTATGAATCTCTTAAAGGGACAGTGCCACTAAGTGGATATAAATGAATACAGCTACGCGCTTTTACCACCTGGCTACATTTAGGTGGCTGGTTGTAGTTTGCTGTATAGTAACTAGCCATATCTATGACTAAAAAGAGAAGAGATCTCAGATTGTAAAAGCTCTTCTCTTTTTAGTCATAGATATGGCTACCGGTAATTGTTAGCTAAATTTCCCCCCACTGTAACACAGTAGTATGTTAGCCAGTGATACACAACATGGGTTGCAGTAGATTAACTAAAGTTAGCTAGGTGGCTTGCAGGAAAAATAACTTACTTACTGTAGCTAGGCACCATATTTGTCATCTGCTCTCTTGGTGGTGGCATTGTCTGTAGCTGAGATTCTAACTTGCCCTGCCTTCTAACGCGCAAAGCCCTGACCTGCCTTCCTCCTGGGCATGTATGTGTGAAACACATCTCACTGTCCTAGAAATGCCTCAGACATGATGAAAACAAGCCCAGATTCCCCCAGGGTGAAATTCCCCTTTAATATAGTAATGACTATCTGCAGTGGCAGAGTCAGGGTGAAATGTCCTTTTAAGTTACAAGGCAATACTAACATTAACATAGCATCCACAATCTAGGCATACAGATCCGAAGCTAGTTTGGAATTCAGTGGTGACTGTTGCAACCGAGGACAGACAATTTTTACGAGTGTCAGCCCTCTGCGGTCCACTTCTGTGAGCTTGTGTGGCCTACTACTTTGCAGCTGAGCCGTTGTTGCTCCTAGACATTTCCACTCCACAATAATAGCACAGTTGACAAGCGCAGCTTTAGCTTTAGCGGGACAGAAATTTCACGAACTGACTTGTTGGAAAGGTGGCATCCTATGACGGTGCCACGTTGAAAGTCATTGAGCTCTTCAGTAAGGCCATTCTACTGCCAATGTATGTCTATGGAGATTGTTTGTCTATGGAGATTGTTTGTCTATGGAGATTGCATGGCTGTCACGTATACTCCCTCTCCGGCTTCTAGGTCATTAGGCTGCTGATTATCCCGCACACCTGTCACCATTGCTCGCACACTAGCACCTCATGACACTCACCTGGACTCCATCACCTCCTTCTCCTTCAACTCTTCCATCTTCCCTATATCTTTCACTCCCCTTGGTTCTTTCCTCGGGTGTTATTGACTGTTGTTTGTGTTTCGTGTTAATTCAAGCACTTACTCCCTGTACTTGCTTCCTGACTTTCAGCGCAATTGTTACAATGGCTGTGTTTTCGATTTTATACATCTTTCAGCGACAGGTTTGGTTGAAATAGCCCGGATCAACCAATTTGAAGGGGTGTCAACATACTTTTGTGTATATAGTGTATAATGTTTAAGAGTCGAGAGATGGTGGACTTAACTCCCAGATCAATTAAGATTCAATTATAACAAAAAATACACTTTCCTCTAAGGATAGACAAGCTTATCTGGAACATAAATTAATGTTTGAACAGTTGTCGACTGAAGAAGGAAGTTAAACACATGATAATTGATTTTCATTTGAAGTTCTTTTTCCACTTATGACTCCCTCGTATGTTTTGTGGCAGTCATCATAGGGATAGTCCTAAACTAACTGTTAAGTGGGTGAAAACGCTTCAGGGAGTGTGTGCCACACAATCTCTCTCCTCCGTATTTGGTTTGGCGGTGTGCAAAAACATCAGTCAATTGGGACATTTTACATATGATGATACAAGATGTATATTAGAGTGCTTCCAAAACCATTTTCATTAACCAAGTCACCCCAGCCCTTAGATCTTCATTTCTGAGCCCACTGCATTATTATAGGATTTTGATTTCTTCTATTTGGTCTGAAAATACATTGCAATTTGTCACCCTGTTACTGTCTCTTGCTATGCACATTCATACCACATCAGCTCTGTAGATGCTTGAGGACTGCTCCTACAATAGCTAGCTACAGACTTAAGACTCCCACGCTTGTGGCAAACTGTTCAACTTTTAAGCCCATTCCTTCTGATTGAGACAGAATCCCTCAGTCTAATTGACGTATTGGTGAGCAGTGACTTACGGTGGAGAGTTTTGGAGACAGGTCCCTGAAGGGAATATCAAGGAGAACTAATCAATATCGATAGCAACTGCCCAAATTAGAGGAGAAGACTGTAGGGGCTCCCTGCTTTATAGTCTGGAGGCATCAGCCTCTTTGAGTTGGTAGGTAGCAGTGGGATTTTTAATAACACCGAATCCATAAGCAGTGCCTGCAAACCTTGTCGAGTAAAGTTATTAATTGGGTATGAACAATGCCAAGCTGCCATGTGTAGTGTTGTGGGGCACTGGCAATTTAAACAAGGCCCAGCCATTTCCCCTGGCAGAAATCCCTGTCCACATTGTTTTAATGCTCGGCAGTATTTATCCAGTCTATTGTCAGTCTGAACATACTGACTCTGGTTTACACCCATTCTTGGTACAAATATTTGCTGGTACATCAAATGGAACAGTCAGATGGTACTGCACCTCGATTCTGTGAATTAGTACTATGAATAGCCAAACCCGGAGCTTAACATCTCTTTTGAGAGCTCAGTATTATGGTGAGTGCAGTCTGGATAGAAGCAATTAGAAGGCTTATTTCAGCTGCTCATTATGTAAGGCCAGGATGTTTCTGATAGCCTTGTTAACTGTTGTCAGAGTCCAGCTTTGATCCACCTCATATCCCTTCCTATTCATTTGGAACACTGTTTGAATTCTGAAGTCTCTCCCATCTTCAGCATTTCAAAGTGTGTGCACTGCACTGCAAGTCCCATCCCTAGAGTGAACGTGGTCTTCTACAAAGAAGCCATTGCGGTTGTTAGTCATTTGGGATTCTCAGTTGAATTCACACACAGGACTTGGTGTTTTGCAGACAGACATGCTGGCTGTGTTAGTGTGTTGGTGTTGGCTGTGTTTTGTTTCCTCCCTGGCTGGCTGCAACACAAGGCAGGCAGGGTGCCTCCCCAAAGTTGACCCATTAATCTTCCTGAGGGTGGTAATGATCGCTGTCTAGCTCCCCTCACAACCTCGCTCTCACACTCAATACTTCCTGTTTGATGTTCAAATAATTAGAGGGGGACTCATCCTAAAGTTCAGTCTTGTTAGAGTCATCATATTGAGGGAATGGGGACCAATGCAGATCAGGTCTGTGAAAGCTGCCGTCTTGTACAATCAGTCCTATATTAAGGCCTCAAACCTCAGACAATTCTACGTTGTTGAGGTGAAGAGACTGAGAACCACTAAACCAAGTGAGTGGGGTTGAGATGTTGCGCACTGACTGCAGTCGAGTTTAATGTCGGGGTTTACAATTGAGATCTGGCCAGAATGAATGCTTCTGTGCTTGAGGGTTTATTGTTTCTGTAACTGCTCAAAAAGGTCACTGCTCAAAAAGCTGGGTTAACAATGGTGAGATATCCTACCAAGTGTTTACTACGAGGCAGAAGGTGTCACGACTCCCACCGAAAACTCCCTTGCCTGTTCGGGCGTCGCCGCCGGTCTACTAGCCGCCACCGATCCCTTTTCCTTTTCTGTTGGTTTAGTCTTATTAGTTGCACCTGTTCCTTTTTGTGTTTCTTGATTTTTGTCTACTTAAACCTGTTAGGCGTTGTTTAGGTTTATGCGGGATTATATGTTACTCTGTTGGTTGTGGATTGTGTTTCGTTTTTGTTTTCTCCGGACTGGTTTTCCTGTGTTTGGGCTGGTCAGTGTGTGCCGGAGAATAAATAATTACATTTCACTGAACCCTCTGCTCTCTGCGCCTGACTCCTACCCACCACTCCTAGTAAACCCTGACAGAGGGCACTCAATTCAGCTGAATACTTGAACATACAACTTGCTTCCCAGCTAACAACAAATGTTCCCACAACGTTCCCCTAACACTCAGAAAACTGGACACACGAATGTTCTTGTAACATTGCCATGAAACGTGTCTAGAACGTTAACATCTTATATTCTGAGAACATGGCAACCACGTTCTGTGTATGTTCGGTGTGGCATTGATTTAATATTCTCCTAACCCTCAGAAAACTGGACAATGTTCTTGCAATGTCCCAAGAAACATGTTTAGAACATACATTTAAGGATATTCTGATTATGTGGTTACCACGATCTGGTTCAGTTCTGTTTGACTTTAAGGGAATGTTCTCCTAACTCTAATGCCAAACCATGCTAAATAGGTTCTCATACATAGAATGAAAAACTGTACACTTAAACATCAGGGGAACATTACAGGTATCATTACAAAAATATTATCTTTCCCTAGAATTATTAGCTGGGACTTTTTATACACTCAGCCAACCTTAATATATTTGACAGAATTTACAAAGACCAAATACCAAAAGACTAGGTTTTCCGTCATCATTAATATTAGTCTACATTGTCACAACTACATCTTGCTCTGAGCAATAGTGCAGATACCATTATGTATTTAAATGTGGAGGCAGAGAGCAGTGGAGCCCAGGAGAGGTAATTGAGGCTAAATCTCAACACCCTCATAAACACAAGGCCTTATTAAGCCCCGTCTTCAGACAAGAAAACCATTACTCAACAATATTATGGCTATTATTGCACACGAAAATATTCTAAAACCTGCTCAAGTAAAATTTCAGTTCAACAAAATGGCTTAGCCATGTGTACTATTTATCATTGCTTTGAGAAGAAGATGTGTTTTTTGTATTACTAAAGATGTGTTTCTGTTTTCTAGTGGCATTTCCCCCCTAACAGCCATGGAGAGAACAGCATCAGAGGTAGGCTGTTACAAAAACATGGTTTTGTTTGGGACATTATCACCAGATGTGTAATTTTGTAAGTAATTATGGTACATGATCAGTTCCCTTTTAGACTAAGAGGTAGACAGGACCCCACAACGCCAGATTGATTTTGCATGGGACTTATTTGCTGGCTGAATTAATGTGCAGCGTTGCCTTCCTGACTTATGACCTTTTTGTTTTATCTTTTTAATTGCCCGTCAAGGGAGGGATGACAGTTATAGACACAGGGAAAATTGAAATCTATTATTCCCTGGTCTCACACAAATTGCTCACAAGGTCTGAGCTGCAGAATGGTTCACTGTAAATCTTTATTATAACAGTACTACCGGACAACTCACAGAGTTAGTCACAGAGTGAGCCACCCCTCTTTTATTCATGCAGAGTAACAGGCCAGTGTGTATCCCTGACTGTTAATACTACCATATTCTGTATTACTACTTAGTTTTGAATGTCTTTACTTTTACATGGACGGATGGTGGCATCTATTGATAATCATATTTGCAAAAGTTCTACAGCTGCACCTTCGAGAGCATCCTGACCGGTTGCATCACTGTCTGGTATGGCAACTGCTCGGTATCTGACTGTAAGGCGCTACAGAGGGTAGTGCGTACGGACCTGTACATCTCTGGGACCAAGCTCCTTGCAATCCAGGAGCAATATAATAGGCAGTGTCAGAGGAAAGACCAAAAGATTGTCAGAGACTCCAGTCACTCTAGTCATAGAATGTTTTATCTGCTGCGGCACAGCAAGCGGTACCGGAGCGCCAAGTCTATGACCAAACAGCTCCTTAACAGCGTCTACACCCAAGCCATTAGACTGCTGAACAATTCATCAAATGGCCATCTGACCCCCCCATTTGTTTTGTACACTGCTGCTACTCACTGTTTATTATCTATGCATAGTCACTTCACCACTACTTACATGTACTAATTACCACAACTAACCGGTTCCCCTGCACACTGACTAGGTACCAGTACCCCAGCCTTGTTATTGTTATGTTATTGTGTTACTTTTTTACTTTAGTTTACTTGGTAAATATTTTCTTAACTCTTCTTGAACTACACGGTTGGTTAAGGGCTTGTAAGTAAGCATTTCATGGTAAGGGGTACACTTGTTGTATTCGGCGCATGTGACAAATACATTTTTGATTTGATTTGATCACAATACATTGTATTGATTACTAGGGGTGTCATGCAGCCATTATTTTCGAGGGGGCACGAAGTAGGTGAGGACAGAGCGGTGGTCAAATCAAAGTTTTCTGTCCGAGTTCACAGTTTTGCAGATGTTATCGCAGGTGCAGCGAAATGCTTGTTTCTAGCTCCAACATTGCATCAATACATAAACAATACAGACATGATCCAAAAGTAAAACAATAAAAAAATAACAAGAAATTAAGACACATCAGAACAAGAAATATCAGAAAGAGCAATATAAGAGTCCGGAATATAAATAAATACATACAGTACCAGTCAAATGTTTGGACACACCTATTCATTGCGGGGTTTTTCTTTATTTTTTACTATTTTCTACATCGTAGAATAATAGTGAAGACATCAAACTATGAAATAACACATATGGAATCATGTAGTAACCAAAAAAGTGTTAAACAAATCAAAATATATTTTATATTTGAGATTCTTCAAAGTAGCCACCCTTTGCGTGCCTTGTTAAAAGTTAATTTGTGGAATTTCTTTCCTTCTTAATGTGTTTGAGACAATCAGTTGTGTTGTGACAAGGTAGGGGTGGTGTAAAGAGGATAGCCCTATTTGGTAAAAGACCAAGTCCACATTATGGCAAGAACAGCTCAAATAAGCAAAGAGAAATGACAGTCCTTTGAAAGTTTCTTCAAAGTAAGTGGCAAAAAAACATCAGGCGCTATGATGAAACTGGCTCTCATGAGGACCGCCACAGGAAAGTAAGACCCAGAGTTACCTCTGTTGCAGACCAAATAAATGCTTCACAGAGTTCCAGTAACAGACACATCTCAACATCAACTGTTCAGAGCAGTTCATGGTTGAATTTCGGAAAGAAACCACTACTAAAGGACACCAATAATAAGAAGAGACATGCTTGGGCCAAGAAACACGAGCAATGGACATTAGACCGGTGGAAATCTGTCCTTTGGTCTGATGAGTCCAAATGTGCGATTTTTGGTTCCAAATGCCGTTGTCACGTTCCTGACCTGTTTTCCTTGTTTTTGTATGTGTTTAGTTGGTCAGGGCGTGAGTTGGGGTGGGCATTCTATGTTATGTGTTTCTATGTTGGGTTAAATGTGTTGCCTGATATGGTTCTCAATTAGAGGCAGGTGTTTGACGTTTCCTCTGATTGAGAACCATATTAAGGTAGGCTGTTCTCACTGTTTTTTTGTGAGTGATTGTTCCTGTGTCTGTGTCTGTTGCACCACACGGGACTGTTTCGTTTGTTCGTTCGTTTGGCTAGTCTTTCCTGTTCGTGCGTTCTTCGTGTCTATGTAAGTTCTCAAGTTCAGGTCTGTCTACGTCGTTTATTGTTTTGTAGTTTGTTTAAGAGTTTTTCGTGTTCGTCTTGTCTTTAATAAATATCAATTATGTCTGTATACAACGCTGCGTTTTGGTCCGACCCTTACTCCTTCTCCTCATCCGAGGAGGAATTAGACAGCCGTTACAGCCGTGTCTTTGTGAGACGCAGAGTAGGTGAACGGATGATCTCCGCATGTGTGGTTCCCACCATGATGCATGGAGGAGGAGGTGGGATGATGTGGGGGTGCTTTGCTGGTGACACTGTCAGTGATTTATTTAGAATTCAAGGCACAGCATGGCTACCACAGCATTCTGCGGCAATACGCCATCCCATCTGGTTTGGGCTTAGTGGGACTATCATTAGTTTTTCAACAGGACAATGACCCAAAACATACCCCCAGATTGTGTAAGGGTTATTTGACCAAGAATGAGAGTGATGGATCGCTGCATCAGATGACCTAGCCTCCACAATCACCCGACCTCAACCCAATTGAGATGGTTTGGGATGAGTTGGACCGCAGAGTGGAGGAAAAACATCTAACAAGTGCTCAGTATATGTGGGAACTCCTTCTAGACTTGGAAAATCATTCCTCATGAAGCTGGTTGAGAGAATGCCAAGTGTGCAAAGCTGTCATGAAGGCAAACGGTGGCTACTTTGAAGAATCTTTGGTTCACACTTTTTTGGTTACTACGTGATTCCATATGTGTTATTTCATAGTTTTGATGTCTTCACTATTATTCTACAATGTAGAACATATATCTATTTTTTAAACCCTTGGATGGGTAGGTGTGTCCAAACTTTTGACTGTGTGAATGTTCTGTGAAGACAGATTTGACAGTATATGAATAGAAAAGGTGTGTACAGCAGCAGTTATATAGGATGGGCCTTGACTAGAATACAGTATATACATATAAAGTGACCAGTCTGTCACTTTATATTATTAAAGTGACCAGTGTTCAATGACTCTATGTACAAAGGGCAGCAGTCTCTAAGGTGCAGGGTATACTGGGTGGTATACTGGGTGGTAGCCCTACTGTCACCTTTATTCAGACGTACTACTCGTTACGCTAGATGTGGCCATTCTGTAGACCTGCTGAATGCCTACAATCGATTGCCAAATCCCTCTAGTCACGTGACGACTCGGTGAATCCGTCACACAGTGCAGCCAGAATAATAACAAAGGTTCTGCATTTGATTTTGTTTAAGCTGTTTTCTAGTGACATTTATTTGGATTCTTCATAGCAATGAGCTAATTATTCGCAATTTCTCTCGTCAGGACACTGTTGTTCAGAGGAGCTAGCCAACAACACAGCTAACACAATAACTTCAAATTGAAGCTGGAAAGACCGCAAACCAGCTGCACTTCGTTTAGTTTGACCTTTTTTCTATTGATATTTATTTGTACATATCCATAGAATATATGATTCATGATTTCGACTGGCTGAGAAAAGCTGCCTGCGTGTCTGTCTCATCTCGACTCCCGACATGTTCATTACTATGCGACAGCTGGAGATTCGAATTTGAATACTGAAACAATGTTGCAAATGTCGGAGAGACAGACAGCAAGGTTGATGCAAATCTCCGCTGTTGAAAACAATATTTTTGTCAAAAAGAAATGTGAGATAATGTCTAGAGGATTTTTATAGTGGAGATCAAGTTTATAAATTGCCCACCTGGACTGATGAGACAGTGGATTGTACAGTCAGATTGAACAGAGTAAATAGTCATTTTAACCACAAGGTGGTAACTTAAGGCACTGGCTGGAATGCGGTTTTAACCAATCAGCATTCACGATTAGACACACCCGTTGTATGAAGTGGTAATAAAAACATTAGTGAACCAACAATTATAACAATATACATACATATACAAATACACAGTTCAGCAGAATAAACTTGATGAATAGCATTTAGGTATCATGATGACATATGAAATATGAGAAATGTTTGGTGCATTTAGTTACTTCCTATTGCACAGTAACGCCTACAAAAATAGATGTTTGGGGTATAAAAAAACAACATCTGGATAGAAAGATTGTAATTGAATGTAGGAAAATATGCAAACACTGTACAGAAGCATTCAAAATACAGCACAGCCATATCATCTACAAAAATAAGGTCTGAATGAGAAATAATAATTTAGACCTCGAGGATGGTTTTTAATATAGCAATCCAGAACATCTCTCGTTGTGAGAGCATTTTAGGGAGGTTACCGCCTCTAATAGATGGGATCTGTTCCAGGCTCACAAAGCGCAAAGAAGACGCTGGGCCGTGTTTGACTTCTAAATAGTGGATTGCCATAGCATATTCAATATGTGTTCAGATACTTTTATTTTAAAACATCTTTTTGTTTGGCCCGCATAGGCTTTACCACACGGTCACGTAAGCATATACACAACATTGGCAGAGTTACAATTGATGAAATGCCTCTGGTAGAGCTTTCGGGCCTGTAAGAGGGTGTGTAAAGTATTTACAGTTTACCGTGTTGTTACATTGAGCACTTCTTCCACACTTATGGTTCCCTTGGAACCAGTTTGAATTGTCAGACTTTCGGAAAGAATAAACCGGTGTGTCCCTGATCGTGTGTGCCCGTCTGTATGAGAAAAGAGGGGGATTATCCACCAGAGGCTGGAGAATTTGTCTGTAGAAAAGGGCAGTGTTTTAAGATTGAACTTTTAATATTGTTCAAGCAATGATTGATGTCTGTTACCAAAGCACAGGCGTGGCGTGCTGTCCTTTTGGGGCTTCTGAGCTAGAAGTGACGGTCTGGGCATGTCTCGAGTCCGGACGTGGGCACGCTGGATAATTGGACTAGAATATCCTCTAGGTAGAAAACCTATGTGTCATGTCTTTTGCCTGAGCATCAAACTCTTTGAGTGTAGAGCAGCTCTGACGTAAAACCTGTCCAGTAGGGATGTTGGTTTTGAGATGTTGCGGATGATTACTGTTGAAGTGGAGGACAGTATTCCTCTCTGTTGGTTTCCGATAGATGTTAGTTTGCGTTTTGTTAGCATCATCCCTGAATATTTTGAGATCCAGCCAGTATGGCAATGAAACATTTAGAATGAACGACTGGGTCGCATCCATAGATACAGAACAAAAATACTTAATGACTGGTTTGTGTCTGTGGCAACCGAACCAATAGAGCGAATGGTCAGCCGGCTTGGTTAGCAACCCTAGATTTGTTTTCGGGACTATTTCCTGTGGAAGGATGAAATTGTATGAATAAATTCATCAAAATAAAGTTTTTAATTAAAATATGTAAATCATTATTTTAACATGTTGGTAAACCGTTGTATAAAAGCGATGATGCCCTTGAAGCCAGTGTTTGGAGGATATATTGGCATGGTTTGCCTCAACTTCGTTTCGGGCCTAACAACACCTGTGTCAATATATCCTCTGCTCTGAGGACGTGGCTTGGGATGCTGTCTGGGCCGACAACCTTGCGAGGGTTAACACGCATGAATGTCTCACTCACATCAGCCATGGGGATTGTGAGCACACAATCCTTGTGAGCGGCGGGGGCCACGTCGGTGGCTTTGTGTTGTTTTCCTCGAAACAGGGGAAAAGGGTGTTTAGCTTGTCCAGGAGTGAGGCGTCGGTTTCTGCAATGCGTCTGGCTTTCCCTTTATAATCCGTGATTGTCTGGAGTCAGCTGCCACATGCGTCTTGTGACTGAGCCGTTGAATTGCAACTCCACTTTGTCCCTGCGCTGTCATTTTGCCTCTTTGATTGCCTTACGGACATAGCTGGTCTTTTTAAACACGTCTATATTCCCAGTCACCTTGCAGTGGTTAAATGCGGTGGTTCGTGTTTTAAGTTTTGTGCAAATCTATCCATGGTTTTTGATTTGGATAAGTTCTAATCATCACAGTGGAAACAAAATCCTCTATGCACTTCCTGATGAATCCATCTCACCGAGTCAGTGTATACGTATATACTATTCTCAGAGACAACTCGGAAAATGTCCCAGTCCACATGATAAAAACAGTCTTGCAGCATAGAATCCGATTGGTCTGACCAATATTGAACATTCCTTACCACGAATGCTTCCTGCTTAAGTTTCTGTCCATAGGCGTTGAGGAGCAGGATGGAGGCGTGGTCTGATTTCCCGAAGGCAGGGTGGTGGAGGGCCTTGTAGCTATCCCGGAAAGGAAAGTAACAATGGTCAAGCATGTTCTCTACGCGTGCAGCACAGGAGACGTGTTGATAGAATTTCGGGAGCGTTTTCATCAGATTTCCTACATTAAAGTTCCCAGCTACAATGAATGGGTATGTGTCAGGATATGCAGTTTCCAGTGGAGTTCCTTGAGAGCCGTCGTAGTGTAGGCTTTGGGAGAATATACACGGCAGTGACAATACCCAAAGAAAATTCTCTCTGGAGGTAATACGGTTGCCATTTGATGGTGAGGTATTCCAGATTGGGAGAAGAAAAGGACTTGAGTTCCTGATTGTTATCACAATCACACCATGAGTTGTTAATCATGAGACATACCTCTCCACCTCTTTTTTTTCCAGAGAGTTCTTTCTTCATGTCTGCGTTCTTTCCACTGGCTTTATGGACGGGGACAATATATCCGGAGAGAACCATGATCCCGTAAAACAGAGTATGTTACAGTCCCCTGTGTCTCTCTGAAAGGAGATCCTTGCCCTGAGCTCGTCTACTTTGTTGTCCAGGAACTGAATGTTAGCGAGTAATATACTCGGAAGCGGTGGATGGTTTGTTTGCCGCCTGAGCCTGAATAGGACCCCACTTCTTGGGCGTCAACGTTTTGGTGTAGCACCCGGGATAAAAATACTCCAAAGTTAGCTAGGAGCTAGAAACAAGACGACCATGTCTGTCGGTGTCATCTTGTTGGCCCTGAGAGGGCTGGTGAATTTGAAATGTTTTCAATTCCCTGAAACATATTTTTTCTGCAATCTAGAGTCATAATCATTATGACTAATTCTATGTCTATTTTAAAATATGTCTATTTTTCTAAATAGGTTATCTAAGCATACCTCTTAACCTGTTCAATTGTAATTTTAATGAATGATGCACATTCATTCTTTAAGAACTTTTACGACGCCTCTGTTGATTACAGTTTATTGGAATGGGGAGGTGTTTATAGGTATCATTATAGCTTATTGGAAAATTATAATAATCAATAGTTTCAATCCCCTAATACTTGGATTTGGGTGATCTGCAGTATTTGAATACGCTAAAACTAGCCTCCAACACAAATAACTGTAACGGCTTTCCTCCTCCTCTTCATCAGAAGAGGAGGAGCAGGGATCGAACCAAAATGCAGCTGAGTTTGTCGACATGATTTATTAAAGAATAAAACACGAACTCGACTAATACACTAACAAAACAAATAAACGGTGTAGACAGATCTGAACGACGGACTCACATAACACACGAGAACGCACGAACAGGGAAATAAATGACACTGAACAAAAACAAACCGAAACCAGTCCCGTGTGGCGCAACGACATACACAAACACAGGAGACAATCACCCACAACGAACACTGTGAAAACACCTACCTAAATATGACTCTTAATTAGAGGAACGCCAAACACCTGCCTCTAATTAAGAGCCATACCAGGCAACCCATAAACCAACATAGAAACAGAAAACATAGAATGCCCACCCAACCTCACGTCCTGACCAACTAACACATAAAACAAACTAACAGAAATAGGTCAGGAACGTGACAATAACTATCTTCTACACTGTTGCACATTGATTAATGGGGCCTGAAAGATATGGGCAAACAGCTGTTCCTGATGATGGATAGTCAAAGATCAGGCCTCACATCACAAATAGGGGCAAGACATCAGAGAAGCTGACAGCTCCAGTACTATTTGTCATCCCTCCCGCAACAGCAATCAATTAGATGTCCAGACAGGACCTGGGAAAATGCTGCATCTTTCACTTTGTGGAACAAATACGAATATTTTGTCAATGGAGAAATGTGGCATTCAGGTGGTAAGTACAATAATGGGTACAGTGATGGTGCCAGATTCACACACTGATTTTTATGTCTGACATATAATAAGGGCCATTACTTGCAGACAATAGGCTATGAACCTGTTGATATCATGGAATCTGTATGTGTTGAGTCAGCATCCAATGATGTATGATGCTGTCCTGATATAGACACCGTACAACACATATTTGCTTCCTGGTCAAAGCAGAGGGACTGGAATGGGAATGAGTGTCACGGCCTTCAAAAGGTGAGACCAAGGCGCAGTGTGGTATGCGTACATTCTTCTTTATTATAAGAATGAACACTGAACAAAACTACACATAGACAAGAACCCACGAACACAAAAGGGAAAATGGCTACCTAAATATGATCCCCAATCAGAGACAACGATAAACAGCTGCCTCTGATTGCGAACCATATCAGGCCACCATAAACCTACATACCCTAGACTTACAAAAACCCTAGACAGTACAAAACTAGCATACCCACCCTAGTCACACCCTGACCTAACCAAAATAATAAAGAAAACATAGATAACTAAGGTCAGGGCGTGACAGTACCCCCCCCCCCCCCCCCCTCCAAAGGTGCGGACTCCCGACCGCAAACCTGAACTTATAGGGGACGGTCCGGGTGGGCATCTACCCTCGGTGGCGGCTCTGGTTCTGGACGCCGCCCCCTCTTTACACTGATCCCTACGCCTTTGTAGATCCGGACCGTGGATCATCGCTGGAGGCTCAGGACTGTGGATCATCGCCGGAGGCCCCGGACCGTCGCTGGAGACCCCGGGCCGGGGACCGCCGTTGGAGGTTCCGGACCGTGGCCCGTCGTTGGAGGTTCCGGACTGTGAAACGTCGCCGGAAGCTCTGGACTGGGTACTGTCGCCGGAAGCTCTGGACTGGGTACTGTCGCCGGAAGCTCTGGACTGGGTACTGTCGCCGGAAGCTCTGAACTGGGTACTGTCGCCGGAAGCTCTGGACTGGGTACTGTCGCCGGAAGCTCTGGACTGGGTACTGTCGCCGGAAGCTCTGGACTGTGAAAGCGCACTGGAAGCCTGATGCGTGGTGCCGGAACTGGTGGTACCGGGCTGGGGAAACGCACCTCAGGGCGAGTGCGGAGAGGAGGCACAGAACGTACTGGACTGTGGAGGCACACTGGAGATCTAGCGCATATAGCTGGCACAATGCGTCCTGGCTGGATGCTCACTTGAGCCCGGCAAGTGCGAAGAGCTGGAATAGAGCGCACCGGGCTATGAATGCGAACTGGAGACACTGTGCGCATCACTGCGTAACACGGTGAGCACGCCCGCTCTGCAGCGCTTTGCAGTGCTCTCCATGCTATCACCTCTCTCCGGAACCGTGCTTCGAACTCCTTATCCGACTCCCTGACTGGCTCTATGTGCCCCCCCCCAAAAAAAAACTTCTTGGGGTTTCTGTGGCCTACCTCGTTGGTATTTCTCCTTGTAATATCACCGTTCCGCTTTAGCTGCCTCTCTTTCCTCCCTCGGAAGGCGATACTCCCCAGCCTGCGTCCAGGGTCCTGCTCCGTCCAAAATCTCCTCCCAGGTCCATTCCTCCTTAACACGCTGCTTGGTCCTTTTATGGTGGGTTCTTCTGTCACGCCGTCAAAAGGTGGAGACCAAGGCGCAGAGTGGTATGCGTACATTCTTCTTTATTATAAGAAAAACTAACAAAATAACAAAACAAACCGTGAAGCTATACAAAATGAGTGCTGAACAGGCAACTACACATAGACAAGAACCCACGAACACAAAAGGGAAAATGGCTACCTAAATATGATCCCCAATCAGAGACAACGATAAACAGCTGCCTCTGATTGGGACCATATCAGGCCACCATAAACCTACACATCACCTAGATCTACATACCCTAGACTTACAAAAACCCTAGACAATACAAAACTAGCATACCCACCCTAGTCACACCCTGACCTAACCAAAATAATAAAGAAAACATAGATAACTTAGGTCAGGGCGTGACAATGAGAACTCATTTTTAAATAGACTACACTCTTAGAAAAAAGGGTTCCTAAAGGGATCTTCAGCTGTCCCAACAGAATAACCCTTTTTGGTTCCAGGTAGAAGTCTTTTGGGTTCCATATAGAACTCTCTGGGGAAAGGGTTCTACATGGAACCCACTAGGGTTATACCTGGAACCAAAAGGGTTCTTCAAAGGGTTATCCTATGTGGACAGCTGAAGAACTCTTTTATATTCTAGATAGCACCTTTTTTTCGAAGAGTGTACTTGAAGGTGACTGGGAGCAAAATGGGGTTTCATTTGCAAGTGTCATACAAAGTGTTTATGTTCCATTAACTGTCCAACTGTTGAACTCATAGTGAAAGGGATTTCGGGCTACATAGTTGATATGCCTGCCTTAGTATGCACACGGAGTGCTCCAGAGAGAATTGAGACTGCCAAATGGCTTGAATAAGGCCCAGTATGTGGGGATTACTAATGATTTGCAAATGAAAATACTATTTAATGTTAGTTTTCATGTCATCCTTCTGTGGATTCATTCTTGTATGCCTTTGCTTTTAGCTTTCGCTCATGTTGTTTTTGATGACATTTTTGTCCCCTGCCTCATAGATTAAAGGTTTACTCAAAATCATAGTTTGCTTTTCATATTCATCTACACAAGAGCACACCTTTTGATTTCAGCTGTGAAACTGAATAAATGCTACTGTCATTTTTGGTTCTGATTAAAAGTGAATGTCACCCACTGCTAGCTATACCTTTGTTACTCATTCAATGAGTCAATAAAAATATATTATAACTCAAACTGTGTTGGTTGCTCTGGCTCCTGTATCTCTACAGCTAACAGCTAGAAGTGCCTAGGTAGACTACAGCAACAATGCTAAAAGCAAAGTTAAGCTAAGGTATGTATAAATCCCCAGTGGATCAGTGGATGACTCAATTCACTTAATTGCAAGCCAACACACATATATAAGCTACTTTGAATTATTTCAACCCCATACAGTATGAAGGCCATACCCCTCATTTGAATATTATTTACGTTCAACCGAGGTCCAATTATCAGATTGGAAGTATATAATTTTCATATAGCCCCGATAATTAGACTGTTGTGGAATATTCTTTCAATTATGCTTCTTTACCTGGCTGATGGAATAGTAATGATTTTTGTTCTTCGATAAGGGCTTTTTGTCGCCAACTTTCCTGCATAATGCTCCTACTGTAACAAGGCGTTCATAATGGATAATCCTTTGCTAAATGTAATCTTTTCATTTTCCACAAAGAGCCTAAACATAGCTTTTCGTCATGGAAGGATATTTCAGTTTTAAATGTGTAGGAACCACCTGTTTGATACAAGTCCACCATTTTATGCCAGAACGCTCACCATACATAGGGAATCTCATTAGAGAAGTGAGGGATGAGAAATTGTGCCAATCCATTCTCCCTTAATAAATGCCATGGGATCTTAAAAGTGACTAGACAGCACCCTTTGCAGGACGTTGTTGTGGAACATTGATTTTCCAAGTACCGAACAGGCCCCATCGTACTTAGCTTTCAAAGAAAAGTATATGCACGGTTGTACAGTACAGCTGCTGGCCATGTTGTGAGTGCAGCTCCTCAAAACAGTGGATCTGTGATATTCCCCAGATAGTGGCAGGCTTGTTCAAGGCAATTACTGTGGAAGAAAAGCTGTCTGTACACACCTCATCTGCCCACCAACAGTGAACGAAGCCTTAACTCATCAAGCTCTTTCTCTCTACCCCAAATCATAAATGTAGCCCCGGTCTTAAAGTATGACTCGCAGTTGTTGACAGTTGTTGATGTAGTTCCTGTCTCTGTTTTTCACTGAAAAATCGAAAAAACATTGTTTGTTTTTGACTGCAACATGTCTGGATTCTGACATAAAAGTGCAGGAAAACAAAACACAACAAAACAACGCAATTATTTGTTGTTGTTTTGTTGTGTTTGATTTTCCTGCACTTTTATGTCAATGATGTTGTTACATGTATGAAGGAGGGCTGTTAGTGAGGCAGATAGTCTAATGCCTCCTGACAATTGTACAAAAACATCATGCATCTGCAATGCCATAACTTCAATATGTGGGCTAGACTAATCTTATGGCAAAAATAATAATGTGAAATATTCCCTTTTGGCTAAGAGCAACATTACATCTCATACGGTAGTCGAATGACACAACAAACATATATTTATTGATTTATATCAACAACAATGTATCTGTTATATTACATTAGTTAGTATGTGTATAGTTGGATGTTAAATGAGTCAGGATAATGAGTATGTTTTCAGCTATTGCATTTGTACAGTACATGCATGGTATGACAAATATTCAGACAAAACCAGTGTAAATAGCTGGTGTTAGGGCGGTATGAAAGATAATCTAAATACAAAATATGACATACACCACAATGGAAAGGATACGCATAGCAACACTAGTATCTGTATAGTCCATGATATTGTTACATGTGTCAAGGAGAGCTGTTAGTGAAGCATTGAGTCTAATGTCTCCTGACAATGTATCCAACTACTCTTCATTTGCTTTAGTGTTGAGCATATGTCAGCTGTCCAATTGGCCTGTGGCTAAGAATCCTTGCAAGGGCCTCTTTTCATTTGTTCCATTATATATTGATGTTAAAAACATCTTAAGAAATCCACAATGTACCATGTGAGGAGTTCATCTGTCAACAAAGGGAGTCAAAGGCTATATAAAAGTTCACAAAGTGCAGAGTTATGTGTTTACAGTGACATAGCAGAATGGTAGAATGGTATATTGAGGGAAAGGATAGGAGTATTTGTAGTCAGCAACGTATACTTAATCAATAAGGCCCGGGGGGGTGTGGTATATTTAAGCAATAAGGCCAGAGGGGGTGTGGTTTATGGCCAATATACCACGGCTAAGGGCTGTTCTTATGCACGAAGCAACGCGGGCTGTGTCCTAGCACTCCGCGTTGCGTCGTGCTTAAGAACAGCCCTTAGCCGTGGTATATTGGCCATGTATCACAACCCCCTGAGGTGCCTTATCGCTATTTTAAACAGGTTACCAACGTAATTAGAGCAGTAAAAATGCATGTTTTGTCAATATACCACGGCTAAGGGTTGTATCCAGGCAATCCGCGCTGCATCGTGCATAAGAAAAGCCCTTAGCAGTGGTATATTTGTCATATACCACACCTTATTGTGCGATATTGCTTAATTATATACCGGATAGTTCAGTTCTCGAACTTTTTCAAATGCAGCGGCGACTGTATATTTACAGATAAGAATATAAACAAAATTGTAATAATATTGGTTTACTTCAAGGCAACTTACCACATGAGACATATAATGTGTATTATTATAAACTGGTTGATCCCTGAATGCTGATTGGCTGAAAGCCAATTGACTGAAAGTCGTTGTTAACCAGTTTATAATTGCATTAAGGCACCTTGGGGGTTAGTGATATATGGCCAGTATTACACGGCTAAGGGATTTTCTTAGGCACGACGTAATGCGTGTCGTGTCTTTGGCATCATTAAAACTGAAGGCTTATCTTTATCAAAAATTCTCTGTAATGATTATTACGTGATTAAACTGATTAATCATGTAACTGTAATTAACTAGGAAGTCGGTGCACCAAGGAAAATATTCAGATTACAAAGTTATAATTTTCCTAATATAACTTTCAGATGTTTAATATCTGATTAATTAGTCTTCGAATTAATTCATTATTATTTACCTCACGTCAGTCTCATTCCAAACGTCGTAAATTGTTGGTTATCTGCACGAACCCAGTATTCACTATGAGTCATCCATACATAAATTGTCTTAAAATATTTATTTACTAACTAAGTACTCACAGAAATGCATAACAAACAGTAGATATGGTTACAAGGAAATGATAGCTGATGTGCCCTAGTGGGCTAAACCGGCATGGCGGCTTGTTAGAAAGAGTGATAATTATAACAATTGAAATGCTAATCCTTTGCACATGAACGCTCACTTATTTGGGAACAATTGCAATCAATATATATATTGACGCTCAGTGTGTCGTCGGGATCTCTGTTGAGAAGTTTGTTTCTGTTGGAGACTCTGTCCGCCCTCTCTCTCTCTCTCTCTGTCGTGGTTAGAATGGTTAGTTCAGAGTGACATTCATTCATGTTGTTATAGAATAGATGTCTCGGCGGTTGTCTGTCTTCGCGTTCAATGATACCGAATTCCTAGCTGCAGACTAGTAATTAATATCAAAGACTTGTTCTTATTTTGTCGGTATCGATAGTCTAAGAGTTTAACCACGTGGGATGGTTAAAAGATTCAGCAAACGTCTCAACCCTTAGCCCTCTCATAATTGAGGTGAGCTCGCTCTCCTCTCAAACTTTGTCCCTCTCGTTATCGAGGTAAGCTGGTCTGGTGATAGAAAACCCGGGTGGGGGTTTTATTCGGAAGAGCAGATAAGGGCCTGTCCCAGGACGCCAGACCATAACTGTGCTCATGGGCGGTCCTCTGATTTAGTTAAACTCCAAGGGTAATTGGAGTTTCCTTCATTAAACAGTCCAAAATCACATTACACAATTTCACAAACAGTATCATCCTTCATCTTATACAACAATTAGATGTAAGCCTCATATCTGAGGCTATTATATAAATATGGTAATGTGGCCATATTGTCTCCCATGAGTTTCACAAAATTGTACCAAACGGACCAGTTCGTAGCTGGATTCTTCACCGATCTTTTATACCTTCTCCAGAACATAAATGTTGTTCGGACCTCAAGTTCTGTGAGGTGGAAGAAATTCCTTTGTTCTCTCTATGAAAACTCACTTTCTCTCAATACTGTGGCCATGTTGAACATAATAAACAGCTCTCTATCCACCGGATGTGTACCAAACTCACTAAAAGTGGCAGTGATAAAGCCTCTCTTGAAAAAGCCAAACCTTGACCCGGAAAATATAAAAAACTATCGGCCTATATCGAATCTTCCATTCCTCTCAAAAATTTTAGAAAAAGCTGTTGCGCAGCAACTCACTGCCTTTCTGAAGACAAACAATGTATACGAAATGCTTCAGTCTGGTTTTAGACCCTATCATAGCACTGAGACTGCACTTGTGAAGGTGGTAAATGACCTTTTAATGGCGTCAGACCGAGGCTCTGCATCTGTCCTCGTGCTACTAGACCTTAGTGCTGCCTTTGACACCATCGATCACCACATTCTTTTGGAGAGACTGGAAACCCAAATTGGTCTACACAGACAAGTTCTGGCCTGGTTTAGATCTTACCTGTTGGAAAGATATCAGTTTGTCTCTGTGAATGGTCTGTCCTCTGACAAATCAACTGTACATTTCGGTGTTCCTCAAGGTTCCGTTTTAGGACCACTATCACTATATATTTTACCTCTTGGGGATGTTATTCGAAAACATAATGTTAACTTTCACTGCTATGCGGATGACACACAGCTGTACATTTCAATGAAACATGGTGAAGCCCCAAAATTGCCCTCGCTAGAAGCCTGTGTTTCAGACATAAGGAAGTGGATGGCTGAAAACTTTCTACTTTTAAACTCGGACAAAACAGAGATGCTTGTTCTAGGTCCCAAGAAACAAAGAGATCTTCTGTTAAATCTGACAATTCATCTTGATGGTTGTAAAGTCGTCTCAAATAAAACTGTGAAGGACCTCGGCGTTACTCTTGACCCTGATCTCTCTTTTGACGAACATATCAAGACTGTTTCAAGGACAGCTTTTTTCCATCTACGTAACATTGCAAAAATCAGAAATTTTCTGTCCAAAAATGATGCAGAAAAAATAATCCATGCATTTGTTACTTCTAGGTTAGATTACTGCAATGCTCTACTTTCCGGCTACCCGAATAAAGCACTAAATAAACTTCAGTTAGTGCTAAATACGGCTGCTAGAATCCTGACTAGAACCAAGAAATTTGATCATATTACTCCAGTGCTAGCTTCCCTACACTGGCTTCCTGTTAAGGCAAGGGCTGATTTCAAGGTTTTACTGTTAACCTATAAAGCGTTACATGGGCTTGCTCCTACCTATCTTTCCGAGTTGGTCCTGCCGTACATACCAATACGTACGCTACGGTCACAAGACGCAGGCCTCCTAATTGTCCCTAAAATTTCTAAGCAAACAGCGGGAGGCAGGGCTTTCTCCTATAGATCTCCATTTTTATGGAACAGTCCCCATGTGAGAGACGCAGACTCGGTCTCAACCTTTAAGTCTTTACTGAAGACTTATCTCTTCAGTAGGTCATATGATTGAGTGTAGTCTGGCCCAGGAGTGTGAAGGTGAACGGAAAGGCTCTGGAGCAACGAACCGCCCTTGCTGTCTCTGCCGGGCCGGTTCCCCTCTCTCCACTGGGATTCTCTGCCTCTAACCCTGTTACTGGGGCTGAGTCACTGGCTTGCTGGTGCTCTTTCATGCCGTCCCTAGGAGGGGTGCGTCACTTGAGTGGGTTGAGTTACTGACGTGAACTTCCTGTCTGGGTTGGCGCCCCCCCCCCCTTGGTTGTGCTGTGGTGGAGACCTTTGTGGGCTATACTCGGCCTTGTCTCAGGATTGTAAGTTGGTGGTTGAGGATATCCCTCTAGTGGTGTGGGGGCTGTGCTTTGGCAGAGTGGGTGGGGTTATATCCTTCCTGTTTGGCCCTGTCCGGGGGTTTCTTCGGATGGGGCCACAGTGTCTCCTGACCGCTCCTGTCTCAGCCTCCAGTATTTATGCTGCAGTAGTTTATGTGTCGGGGGGCTAGGGTCAGTTGGTTATACCTGGAGTACTTCTTCTGTCTTATCCAGTGTCCTGTGTGAATTTAAGTATGCTCTCTCTAATTCTCTCGTTCTCTCTTTCTCTCTGAGAACCTGAGCCCTAGGACCATACGTCAGGACTACCGGGCATGCTGACACCTCGCTGTCCCCAGTCCGCCCGGCCTTGCTGCTATTCCAGTTTCAACTGTTCTGCCTGTGGTTACGAAACCCCTACCTGTCCCAGACCTGCTGTTTTCAACTCTTAATGATCGGCTATGAAAAGCCAACTGAGATTTATTCCTGATTATTATTTGACCATGCTTGTCATTTATGAACATTTTGAAAATCTTGGCTCTCTCTAATTTTCTCCTTCTCCCTTTCTCTCGGAGGACCTGAGCCCTAGGACCATACGTCGGGACTACCGGCCGTGGTGACTCCTTGCTGCCCCCAGTCCGCCTGGCCTTGCTGCTATTCCAGTTTCAACTCTTCTGCCTGCGGTTATGGAACCCCTATCTGTCCCAGACCTGCTGTTTTCAACTCTTAATGATCGGCTATGAAAAGCCAACTGAGATTTATTCCTGATTATTATTTGACCATGCTTGTCATTTATGAACATTTTGAAAATCTTGGCTCTCTCTAATTTTCTCCTTCTCTCTTTCTTTCTCTCGGAGGACCTGGGCCCTAGGACCATGCGTCGGGACTGCCGCCCGTGGTGACTCCTTGCTGTCCCCAGTCCGCCTGGCCTTGCTGCTATTCCAGTTTCAGCTGTTCTGCCTGCGGTTATGGAACCGCCACCTGTCCCAGACCTGTTGTTTTTCAACTCTTAATGATCAGCTATGAAAAGCCAACTGAAAATTATTCATGATTATTATTTGACCATGCTTGTCACTTATGAACATTTTTGAACATCTTGGCATAGTTCTGTTATAATCTCCACCCGGCACAGCCAGAAGAGGACTGGCCACCCCTCATAGCCTGGTTCCTCTCTAGGTTTCTTCCTAGGTTTTGGCCTTTCTAGGGAGTTTTTCCTAGCCACCGTGCTTCTACACCTGCATTACTAGCTGTTTGGGGTTTTAGGCTGGGTTTCTGTACAGCACTTCGAGATATTAGCTGATGTACGAAGGGCTATATAAAATAAAATTGATTGATTGATTGATGAGGAGATAATCTCCTCCAGGAATTTACGACCTCTCTGACCACAGCAGCCTGGTTGTAGGAGACAGAGAGAGGGGGATTGTGCTCGCTGTACCCAAAGAGGGCAACGTCATGACATGCGGATTGCCTGGATGCAACCCTTAGCCATGGTATATTGGCCATATATCACTAACCCCCAAGGTGTCTTGATGCAATTATAAACTGGTTAACAACGTAATTAGAAAAGTAAACAAGCAATTTTGTGTCATATCCGTGGTATACTGTCTGATATACCACGGCTTTCAGCCAATCAGCATTCAGGGATCGAACAGTTTATAATAATATACATGATACAGTATGTCTCATGTGGTAAGTTGCCTTGAAGTAAACCCATATTATTACAATTTGTTTATATTCCTATCTGTAAACATACAGTCGCCGCTGCGTTTGAAAAAGTTTGTGAATTATGCAGAGTTGGTAGGGTTGACTGAACAAGTTAGATTAGCTACTGGGGAAAACTCTTGAAATGCCGCAAGCCGAAGGAGGTCATTGAAGAATTTGCAAAGCCTGGTGTAAGACTGATGATCCTCTGTCCTGAGTGCAGCCACTGTGAAGTAGTCTGACAGTGCATTAATATCTACATGGGTCGGATCTGTTCTCACAAGTGCCCAGGAGCACAGTGGTATGTGATGATGAGGTAGAGGGTAGAGCGGCTGGCCCAAACATTCAGTGGTAGAGGTTAGCTATGACACATATTTAATAGCCAAGAAGTAATGATTGCTCCATCAACACTTTGAAGCACTTAACTTGTTATTCCCCAGACAGAGCAGATTTGCCCTAAGAGCCACATCCCTGTATTTGGAACTCTGAATGACCCCAAAATGACTGGCCACCAAAATTTAGTTGCGTCTGTCTCTAAGGTAACTGACTAAAATAGCAAATACAAAATAATATCATTGAGCAGTGGGGAAAAAAAACAATGATTATGTAGGTGTTGGAACTGGTTGCCAAGTATAAACAGAAATCTATTTGATTCCTGTATGTTGTCTCCCTAAAGTGGGGAAACTCTTGTTCCTTTTAACCACAGACAATATGTGAGTATCTACCTTCTTATTCAGGGAAAGAAAGGCAGCATGACATTCTACAATACAGTATCCTACGAAGATGTGAGGAAATCCCAAAGAGCTGTTTCATCCTTTGTATTCATCACATTTTCTTGCACAGTGCATACTAGGTGATATTAGAGTGATTTATTTCAGTTAACCAGAGAAACACTGGTATTTTACAAGGCAAACCCTGCACTCCGATAAGGAGGTGCATCAGGCTTAAATTTGTCTACACTACCGGTCAAAAGTTTAGAAAACCTACTCATTCCAGGGGTTTTCTTCATTTTTACTATTTTCTACATTGTAGAATAATAGTGAAGACAGCAAACTATGAAATAACACATATGGAATCATGTAATAACCAAAAAAATAAAAAATAAAAAATGTATATTTGAGATTCTTCAAATAGCCACCCTTTGCCTTGATGACAGCTTTGCACAGTCTTGGCATTCTCTCAACCAGCTTCACTTTGAATGCTTTTCCAACAGTCTTGAAGGAGTTCCCACATATGCTGAGCATTTGTTAGCTGCTTTTCCTTAACTCTGTGGTCCGACTCATCCCAAACCATCTCAATTGGGTGAGGTCGGGGGATTGTGGAGGCCAGGTCATCTGATGCAGCACTCCATCACTCTCCTTCTTGGTAAAATAGCCCTTACACAGCCTGGAGGTGTGTTGGGTCATTGTCCTGTGGAAAAACAAATGATAGTCCCACTAAGCCAAAACCAGATGGAATGGTGTATCGCTGCAGAATGCTGTGGTAGCTATTCGGGTTAAGTGTGCCTTGAATTCTAAATAAATCACAGACAGTGTCACCAGCAAAGCACCCCCACACCATAACACCTTCTCCTCCATGCTTTACAGTGGGAAATACGCATGCAGAGATCATCCGTTCACCCACACTCACAAAGACACGGTGGGTTGGAACCAAAAATCTAAAATTTGGACTCCAGACCAAAGGACAAATTTCAACCGGTCTAATGCCCATTGCTTGTGTTTCTTGGCCAAAACAAGTCTCTTCTTCTTATTGGTGTCCCGTTAGTAGTGGTTTCTTTGCAGAAATTCGACCATGAAGGCCTGATTCACCCAGTCTACTCTGAACAGTTGATGTTGAGATGTGTCTGTCACTTGGACTCTGTGAAGCATTTATTTGGGCTGAAATTTCTGAGGCTGGTAACTCTAATGAACTTATCCTCTGCAGCAGAGGTAACTCTGGATCTTCCATTCCTGTGGCGGGCCTCATGAGAGCCAGTTTCATCATAGCGCTTGATGGTTTTTGCGACTGCACTTGAATAAACTTTAAAAGGTCTTGAAATGTTCCGTATTGACTGACCTTCATGTCTTAAAGTAATGATGGACTGTCGCTTCTCTTTGCTTATTTTAGCTGTTCTCGCCATAATATGGACTTGGTCTTTTACCAAATAGGGCTATCTTCTCTATACCCCCCTACCTTGTCACAACACAACTGATTGGCTCAAATGCATTAAGAAGGAAATAAATTCCACAAATTTACTTTTAAGAAGACATGCATTCCAGGTGACTACCTCATGAAGCTGGTTGAGAAAATGCCAAGAGTGTGTAAAGCTACCATCCAGGCAAAGGGTGGCTATTTGAAGAATCTCAAATATAAAATATATTTGGATTTGTTTATTAACACTTTTTTGGTTACTACGTGATTCCATATGTGTTGTTTCATAGTTTTGATGTCTTCACAATTATTCTACAATGTAGAAAATAGTTAAATAAAGAAAAACCCTTGAATGAGTGGGTGTTCTAAAACTTTTGACCATTAGTGTCACACATGTAAGGAAACAAATTAGTAATTTAGTTATTTGGGAGAACTATCTCTTTCAAACTACTCTGTCCAGTGACAAATAAAACTACACTAGTTATGTGACAATTAACATACTGTAGGCAAATTTTCTATTCATGTCCCTCCGATCCTCCACATCATTCCTACCCCACAGCAGTTCTATTGCCAGACTCTGATGTCGGATTTCCATATAAAAATGAAAGGGAAAACTGAGAGGAAGAGCAATGGTACTTATCGCTATGGAGAGGCAGCTTTATGGTAACATTTATTTGCACAGAGGGAGCTGTGTCACTTAAGAGGATACAACCGTTTCAAAGATGAGAGTTTTAAGCAGTGAAATGCACAGTATTCTCATTTCCTGAGTGACTCAAACGGCTGTCTTTGTTGACAAGCTCTCTCCATTTTGCTTCTTATTATATGCTGATGGTTATGAGCAGATTTCAGTAGCAAATTGAAATGAGAGAATAGAGAATCAGGGTTGACGTAAAGTAGGCACTGTAGACTAAAGAGGGAAATTTAGAGGTGTCCCTCAACTGTACATAAGATCCTGGAGATGGCCCAGGCAGTCATTAGTCTTTATTGTGTGTTGCAATTTCAGCATGGATTGCAATCAACTCAAACCCCAGAGTGTCTTCCTCTTTGCTTGAATCTTATTCGCACCACAAAAAGTGTATTTACTATGTAAATAGCAACAAAATGTGTTTGGTTTGATATGTTAATTCATGCTTTCGTTCTATACAGTACCATAGATATCTCAGTTGGATACCTACCCCGAGTCACAGTGAATTGCATTGATCATTGCACAAATACAGTATATTATTCAATAGGAAGCCATTTCTGATCTGCAGTATCCTTCAGAGATAGCTAGCTGCCATACAAACCAAAGATCTGTCTGTTCTAAGATGTCAAAGTCATCCTCCATTTTCCCTCGCATAAGGAAGAAAATATCGTGACCAACAATGAAGATGGGGATTTGCCAAGACAATGACGTTGCTAGCATTGTTGAATGCATAAGTAGTAATGATAGCTATGTAATGTGTGATTTCCTGGTCCCAAACAGTAATACTCAAACTAATTCAATTTTGACTACTGGTCTCACGGCAATTCATATTGTTCTGTATGTAAATCTGTGACACTCCATTTGTTGGATATGTTTCATTACATACATTATGAACGGAATAGCAGTTACACTATATCACAGGTATTAGAGGACGTGTAGTATCATGCGTCTTACCCGGTCATACAATAGCATACGAATTGGATGATGTAACTTTACGTCTTGAAGGATTTAACAACGAAGGAGAATTACAGAGAGAATTTACTTTGATGGTTACATTTACATTTACATTTAAGTCATTTAGCAGACGCTCTTATCCAGAGCGACTTACAAATTAGGTGAACTAACGACAAAGGTTAGGATAATTTACATGGAAAGTTAGGGGAACTAAAACGACAAAGGTTAGGGGAATTGATTTAGCAGGTAAGGTGAATTGGTGAACTGGGTTAAGTTTAGAATAAGGGTTAAATAAAATGTTACACTTGTCCCTGACGAGACTCTAACACACAACCTTTGGATTGTTAGATGGTTGCGGTGGATGGGTGGGATTACGCCCACCCATCCTCCCCAACCAATCTCAGCAGAGGGAGCACCCCCCTATCCACATCGACGGGACAGGTCGGTGGAAGGTGGAAAGTTTTAAGTTCCTCGGTGTACACATCACGGACAAACTGAATTGGTCCACCCACACAGACAGCGTTGGGAAGAAGGCGCAGCAGCGCCTCTTCAACCTCAGGAGGCTGAAGAAATTTGGCTTGTCACCAAAAGCACTCACAAACATCTACAGATGCACAATCGAGAGCATCCTGTCGGGCTGTATCACCGCCTGGTACGGCAACTGCTCCGCCCACAACCGTAAGGCTCTCCAGCGGGTAGTGAGGTCTGCATAACGCATCACCGGTGGCAAACTACCTGCCCTCCAGGACACCTACACCACCCGATGTCACAGGAAGGCCATAAAGATCATCAAGGACAACAACCACCCGAGCCACTGCCTGTTCACCCCGCTATCATCCAGAAGGCGAGGTCAGTACAGGTGCATCAAAGCAGGGACCGAGAGACTGAAAAACAGCTTCTATCTCAAGGCCATCAGACTGTTAAATAGCCACCACTAACATTTAGTGGCCGCTGCCAACATACTGACTCAACTCCAGCCACTTTAATAATGGGAATTGATGGAAATTATGTAAAAATGTACCACTAGCCACTTTAAACAATGCCACTTAATATAATGTTTACATACCCTACATTACTCATCTCATATGTATATGTATATACTGTACTCTATATCATCCACTGCATCTTGCCATCTTTATGTAATACATGTACCACTAGCCACTTTAAGCTATGCCACTTTATGTTTACATACCCTACATTACTCATCTCATATGTATAGACTGTATACTGTACCATCTACTGCATCTTGCCTATGCCGTTCTGTACCATCACTCATTCATATATCTTTATGTACATATTATTTATCCCTTTACACTTGTGTGTAGAAGGTAGTAGTTGTGGAATTGTTAGGTTAGATTACTTGTTGGTTATTACTGCATTGTCGGAACTAGAAGCACAAGCATTTCGCTACACTCGCATTAACATCTGCTAACCATGTGTATGTGACAAATAAAATTAGATTTTATCTCCCTACTTTCGTTTCTTTCTAAAGTAACTACACCATTAGTAGGTATCATATGTCTTGGAGGTGCTCAGACATACGTATAGTATGTTTCGTATGGCTCTGAGGCCAGGCTGGTATATCCAACATACATTTAGAGTGAATTAATAGTTATCGTGATCATCCTCAAAAAGGTATAATTTCTTCCAATCACTACACTGTCTGCGTTGCAATCAGTGACAGCTTCTGGACACCCAGTCGGTGTGTCTGATTGTTGGACAGATTTGAAGAGTAGATCTTGGCGTTTGCATCAGAGAGGCTTCAGCCCAGGAAGGAAAGAACAAGTGCCTCAGAAATCACAAATGGACTCCTGTAGGGTCCAAATCAAGTCTATGATTGCAGTGCTTGATATATTATCACTTACACACCACAACAATAAAAGGTCTGTAATAGCTGTTCCAGGAGGGTGCTCAACAACCTATTGGTTTAAGCCAACAATACAATTATGATTATACCAACAGAGAATGAGAACATTTGCTTTCGGTTTTTATATTTTGACAATGTTTCTGTTTATGGCATTAAGCACCATCTCATCTCATAATTGCAGGTGTATTGATTGAGAGTCGACAGAGAGGTTGTCTTGATAGTGGAGAGATTCTGCATTGAGGAAGTGTTTTCAACCTGCCTGCTAGACAGTAGATTGGATAGTTTCCTTGCTATGTTTACCAACGTGTCAGCCATTGCATTTTTTTTCTCCTGGGGACAGTCCTTTACATTCATAGCACTTTAACTGTGAACACTTGCATTTAAGTGGGTCAGATATTATACGATGTAATTAATTTCCTGATTTCCTAAAGAGAAGTGTGTTTTGTTTTTGTGTAGTAGCCTACGTAATGATCTGTGCATATCTGCGGGCAATGTTGTTAGAACATGAATGTACTGACCTGAGTTATCCCTAATATACTGTACTGTTTAATGTCTTTTTTGAAAGGAAAAGCATTTCATCTGTCGTAAGTATTTGCAGGGGAGCCCTCACCTCTGAATTGAGTTGTAAGCAAATTAATAAAGCTACAAGGGGGACATATTTAAAGCCTAAAAGCTGTTTATCTTCCACAAGAATGGAGCCATTGATTTTTTTCCCCCAGCTTCCTCTCGTTTGTACTCATCTATGATCAGAAGAGTCTTTGTTAGGTGAAAAAAATAAATGAGGACCGAGATGTGGAGAGGAGACAGGCGTGCTCATTATCACCAGAAGCAAAAGTTCCTGGAACAAAAAGTCATGTGACCTGTGTGGGTACTCTTCTTATTTTCTCCTGTCTGCAGTGTGAAGGCTCTTTGATTTGCTCACTCTTTTATATCTTAATGAGCAATATGGTTTAATCCTGCTCCAACATATGGCGCGCTCAGCGATTCCCCTTCTTTCTACCTGCCACTTGGGTTGACTGGCGGTCCCTGTGACCTGCCTTTGCACAGCGCTCATTTGATGGTTGGCTCACTCGCTCTCCCTGCTTGTCATTGGGGCTTCACTCTGGTTGCAGTGCCTTGTATTAATGAGCAGGGCCTGGCTCCTTTTGCAACATCCATCAACATCCATCTTCTTTAACTAGAGTGGAGGGATTCAACCCTACAAGATCGAGACACTCATACATCACAGGCCAAGACGGCCCTTTGGTAATAATAACCTAATAGACCTGCTCATGGATAGATACCTTTGCAAAAGGCAGCAAATGCATCGAGATTGACTGATTTACTTTAGGACGGATGTGTTTTTTGCTTCATAGAAAGTGAAAGGGATTTTCCGATTCATTTAGACCTGATCTTGACTTAAGCACATCCAATCAAATTAGCTATAAACAAATCTATGAAGTGTAAACATATCACACAGTGGAATTTGATATTTTCGAAAAGCTTTTTAGGTGAGGCTGTACAGCTAGCTATACTGTTTGTAATCTTCTGAATATCATCACATCCTTCATCTGTTAGCTTTTCTTCTTCTCTTAAGAGTTTTATATGGACACGACCTAGTAATTATACCATCCATTTGAGCTTTGAGCTTTGCCAGTGTAGATCTCATTTGGAAGTGCACCGGAGATCCTGTGTACTCTGTACTTGATCACCCACATCCTATTAAACATTAGCTACATCTCTGAAGAGTGGAGAGGAACTTTTGGTGTTTTCTCTCTTTTTCCACATTTCATAACTTTTCCTCTCTGAGCCTTAGTCACGCTCTGTCTACAGCTGATTAATGCGCTCTCCACCATGTCCAGGGGAAACTCGTTGGCTTCCATCTCTTAACTTTGGTGGGGGATGACGGAAAGGGTGGCTGGGAGAAAATAACCATATCTTCCCTTGTGGGGAAGGATTTGACGAGACAAAATGAACATTTGTTTTAGCCCATTGCGGCCTTAATGCAACTTATATATTCCAATTAGTTTTTTCCCATTAAAATAACCTTGTGAATTCAAATGAATGATGATCAGACCGGCCTATGATGTACAGTCATTGTGCAGCCTAGTTGGCATATCCCCACTTTGAGACTCACAATTCAAAAGAAGTGACTCGGCTCTGCACCACCAGCTCTTTACTATTTGACAATGGATAATGTGAGGGTTGTAAGTGCTTAAGAGATTTTAAAACAAGTTTGACAGTGTACAGTAGTGCACACACAGTGCTTCTCCTCACACAACTAGCTGTCGACACGTGATAGTAGTTAATTAATAAGACATTTAGTGCTTAGAGACATAGGCCACATAATTTAAATTACCTTTTGAAAGTTTTGCCAGTAAAACCTCATTCATTTCCCTGGATATGGTATGGTGGAAGAAAGGCATGTGCTGACTAATTATTTCATGTGTGAAGTTTCACTTTATCAATGATTCATTTAGCATAAGGTTAAAAGCAGTAAACACAATGAATAGAAATCTGAATTGGCCATATAGGAACATACACCAAACTATTTATTTAGACATCCTTGTTAAAAATCTGTACATATACAACTAATAGCAAGGTACATTTCATACTGTAAATTACTGCAAAAAAGACTAATCTTACTGAATTAATTTGGGCGAACCCTAAGGTTGGGTATGTCCTCTCTCCCCGACAGTGCACTTTCAAATCAGATATTCCTTTAAAAAACTGGAGCCTGGCTAGATTAAAGGCAGTGTGAATCTGATGCTTGCATGCTTTCAAAGAGGGCCTGGTTTATCTTATTTTCCATAAAGCCCTAAGGCAATGGTTCCATACTTATCAGTTCTTTCCAGAATAATCTCTGATGACACTACCCATCCTATTATTTCTGCTGTCAAAAGTGCCATAGCTTCCTGGAGATATGAGTCCCTAGTTTTAGATGCATTGGAGGAAGATTGATATTGACAGGGGATTTACAGAGGAGTAAAAGGGAGTCTATTAATAGTATCACACTGAGGAAATATGTTAACTACTCGTAAGTGTTATTTTTCAAATTCATTCAAAGCCTCCAATAACAAAATGCTTACCAAGTCAATATAATTAGCCCTTGACTGAGCAATCAAAGAACACCTTCATGTTAGACTCAGATTTCTGATACAAATTGCCTCTAATAACATTGGCTAATCGCAACAATTAGGAGCAGGTCGAAGCACCGGAATGATACTTTCCAATAATTACCTTCTTAGAAAAACATTTACAGTGCCTTCAGAAAGTATTCATACCCCTTGACTTATTCCACATTTTGTTGTGTTACAGCCTGAATTCAAAATTGATTACATAAATTATTTTTGTAACCCATCTATACAGAATACCCCATAACGACAAAGTGAAAACATTTTTTGCACGTTTGTTGAAAATTAAATAGAGAAATATCTAATTTGCATAAGTATTCACACCTGAGTCAATACTTTGTAGAAGCACCTTTGGCAGCAATTACAGCTGTGACTCTTTGTAGGTATGTCTCTAAGAGCTTTCCACACCTGGATTGTGCAACATTTGCCTTTTGTTATTTAAAAAATGATTCAAGCTCTGTCAAATTGGTTGTTGATCATTGCTAGACAACCATTTTCAGGTCTTGCCATAGATTTTCAAGTAGATTTAAGTCTAAACTGTAACTCGGCCACACATGAACATTAACTGCAAGGTTGGTAAGCAACTTCAGTGTAGATTTGGCCTGTGTTTTAGGTTATTGTCCTGCTGAAAGGTGAATTAATTTCCCAGTGTCTGGTGGAAAGCAGGCTGAACCAGGTTTTCCTTTAGTATTTGGCCTGTGCTTAGCTCTGTTCCATTTATTTTTTATCCTGAATAACTCACCAGTCCTTAATGATTACAAGCATACCCATAACATGATACATCCACCACTATGCTTGAAAATATGGAGAGTGATATTCAGTAATGTGTTGTATTGGATTTGCCCAAACACAACAATTTGTATTCAGGACAAACAGTAAATTGCTTTTGTTGCAAACAGGATGCATGTTTTGAAATATTTTATTCTGTACAGGCTTCATTCTTTTCAATTAGGTTAGTATTGTGGAGTAACTACAATATTGTTGATCCATCCTGTTTTAAAGTCACCAATGGCCTCATGGTGAAATACCTGAGGGTTTCCTTCCTTTCTGGCAACTGAGTTAGGTTGGACGCCTGTATCTTGGTAGTGACTGGATGTATTGATACACCATCCAAAGTGTAATTAATAACTTCACCATGCTCAAAGGGATATTCAATGTCTGCTTTTTTTTTTACACATCTACTAATAGGTGCCCTTCTTTGCAAAGCATTGGAAAAGATCCCTGGTCTTTGTGAATGACTCTGTGGTTGAAATGCACTGCTCGACTGAGGGACATTATTGATAATTGTATATGTAGGATAGAGAGATGAGGTAATCATAACAAATAATGGTCAACACTATTATGGCACACAGAGGGAGTCCATGCAATTTCTTATGTGACTTGTTAAGCACATTTTTACTTCTGACCTTTTGTAGGCTTGCCATAACAAAGGGGTTGAATACTTATTGACTCAAGACAGTTCAGCTTTTCATTTAAAATGTATAAAAATTCCTAAAAACATAATTCCACTTTGACATGATGAATTATAAAAAAGTCTAAATGCAGGCTGTTACACAAGAAAACGGGAAGCAAGTCAGGAGGTGGGAATACTTTCTGAAAGTACTATATGCAGGGTAATATAAATACTATTCTAAATACTATTCGACTATTCTAAGTCGAATCTGAATATTTTATAGGCTAATAGATTTATTAATACATTTAAACATAATCTAATCTAGAAGTCTTTGCAGCCCACATGCAAACTATTTTAAATATCATTATCTATCATTATTCTTTTTTTTAAACCAGAGACAAAATGCTTTAACAGTTTCAATGGGCATATGGAGTTGAATTTGAACAGAGTATACATTACTTACTGTTTTAATTAACACAAATTTGCAAATGTACATGTGTTTTTAGTCTTACCTAAGATACATTGTTGTCTGTTTTACATCGAGTTTCATTTCAACACTTATAAGAGGCCTCTTTCACTCCATCACAATTAGTAACATGAGATGGAAGGTGTGTATTACAGATAAATTATTCAAGGATATTAGCTTTCCTTTTGCATATGGTATTATCTGTATAGCCGCTGAAGCGTGCAAGGGCTAGTATTTCATTTTTAATTTCTGAAATAGAGAACATGATATCACATGCAGAAGTCAGTTATATACCGTGCATTCAGAAAGTATTCAGACCCCTTTACTTTTTCCCATTTTATTATATTAAAGTCTTATTCTAAAATGTATTAAATTGTTTTTTCCCCCTCATCAATTTACACACAATACCACGTAATGACAAAGCAAAAACAGATTTAGAAGTTTTTGCAAATGTATTAAAATAAAAAACTGAAATATCACATTTAGATAAGTATTCAGAACCTTTACTCAGTACTTGGTTGAAGGACCTTTGGCAGCGATTACAGCCTTGAGTCTTCTTGGGTATGAGTCTACAAGCTTGGCACACCTGTATTTGGAGAGTTTCTCCCATTCTTCTCTGCAGATATTCTCAAGCTCTGTCAGGTTGGATGGGGAGTGTTGCTGAACAGCTATTATGAGGTCTCTCTAGAGATGTTTGATCGGGTTCAAGTCCGGGCTCTGGATGGGCCACTCAAGGACATTCAGAGACTTGTCCCAAAGCCACTCCTGCGTTGTCTTGGCTGTGTGCTTTGGGTTGTTGTCTTGTTGGAAGGTGAACCTTCGCCCCAGTCTGAGGTCCTGAGAACTCTGGAGCAGGTTTTCATCAAGGATCTCTCTGTACTTTACTCCATTCAGCTTTCCCTCGATTCTGACTAGTCTCCCAGTCCCTGACACTAAAAAACATCCCCACAGCATGAGGCTGCCACCACTATGCTTCATCGTGGGGATAGTGCCAGGTTTCCGCCAGACGTGACACTTGGCATTCAGGCCAAAGAGTTCAACATTGTTTTCATCAGACCAGATAATATTGTTTCTCATGGTCTGAAAGTCTTTAGGTGTCTTTTGGCAAACTCCAAGCGGGACTCCAATCAAGTTGTAGAAACATCTCAAGGATGATCAATGACAACAGCATGCACCTGAGCTCAATTTCGAGTCTCATAGCAAAATGTCTGAATAGTTATATTTTTATTCTAAAAAGCTGTTTGGTGGTGTATTGTCTATAGATTGCTGAGGAAAAACATTTATTTAATAAATTGTAGAATAAGGCTGTAACGCAACAAAATGTGAAAAAAGTCAAGGGGTCTGAATACTTTCCGAAGGCACTGTAGACAAATGTGTGCCTTTCCAAATCATGTCCAATCAATTTAATTTACAACAGGTGGACTCCAATCAAGTTGTAGAAACATCTCAAGGATGATCAATGGAAACAGGATGCACACTTTCGAGTCTCATAGCAAAGGGTCTGAATACTTAAGTAAAACAATTATTTTGAATACATACGCAAAAATGTCAACTAACTTTGTCATTATGGATATTGTGCGTAGATTGATGATATTTTATATTTATTTAATCCATTTTAGAATAAGGCTGTAACGTAACAAAATGTGGAAGAAGTCGAGTGGCCTGAATATTTTCAGAAGCACTGTAATCTGATAACACCTGAGATTCTCTGGAGACAGTTACGTCATGTCTGAGAGAAAAGGAAATAGCTTTTTTCAAATGGTACCACAATTGCTAACAATCTCCTGACTCCTTATCTATTGGACGTTTTCCAGTCACTTTCAGATGCTGAAATCTTATCTGAGATATGAAGATACACTTTCATAACAAATACCTGTGTTATTTCCCATCATTCCTCACAAATTTCAAATAGAAGTGCTGTTTTAACCTACAAACAAATCAAATACATATATGTATTAGGTGACCCTTACATTTTGTGAATGATAACTGTGTTCCCTGCTTTTTTTGATGTGCTGAATACTACCTCTTCACTTTTGCTGAAATATTCACATAACCTCAAAAGGTCAATTAAAATATAACTTTCTAAGCCAAATACACTTTAAGGGATAGTTCACCCAAATTAGAAATTACATATTGGTTTCCTTTCCCTGCCAGCAGTCTATGGACAAAGTATAACAGCAATACATGCTTTGGATTTTGCTTTGCAGGTTGGCATTTATTGTCATGAATCTTGCCCTGTGGAACACTGAACTTAAAAACCTGAAACCCCATACTGACTGCACATACTGTGTCGCTTCTATAAGCAATGCTCTTAGAGTCAATCACGCTTGTCTGACAATCTACACAGGACCGTGGAATGGGTAAGGAAACCAATACGTTTCCAAAACATTCAAAGCAAAAGCAGGTTGACATTTATTGTCATGAATCTTGCCCTGAAGAAAGAACTGAACTGGATTTTTCGCTATATGGGCAAGCTGCTAAGTCAAAATTGGCTAAATCATAAAAATGTATGAAAACAAAATACACTGCTCAAAAAAATAAAGGGAACACTTAAACAACACAATGTAACTCCAAGTCAATCACACTTCTGTGAAATCAAACTGTCCACTTAGGAAGCAACACTGATTGACAATAAATTTCACATGCTGTTGTGCAAATGGAATAGACAAAAGGTGGAAATTATAGGCAATTAGTAAGACACCCCCAAAAAAGGAATGGTTCTGCAGGTGGTGACCAGACACCACTTCTCAGTTCCTATGCTTCCTGGCTGATGTTTTGGTCACTTTTGAATGCTGGCGGTGCTTTCACTCTAGTGGTAGCATGAGACGGAGTCTACAACCCACACAAGTGGCTCAGGTAGTGCAGCTCATCCAGGATGGAGGTCATTTTGCAGGGCTCTGGCAGTGCACCTCCTTGCAGAAAGGCGGAGGTAGCGGTCCTGCTGCTGGGTTGTTGCCCTCCTACGGCCTCCTCCACGTCTCCTGATGTACTGGCCTGTCTCCTGGTAGCGCCTCCATGCTCTGGACACTACGCTGACAGACACAGCAAACCTTTTTGCCACAGCTCGCATTGATGTGCCATCCTGGATGAGCTGCACTACCTGAGCCACTTGTGTGGGTTGTAGACTCCGTCTCATGCTACCACTAGAGTGAAAGCACCGCCAGCATTCAAAAGTGACCAAAACATCAGCCAGGAAGCATAGGAACTGAGAAGTGGTGTGTGGTCACCACCTGCAGAACCATTCCTTTTTTGGGGGTGTCTTACTAATTGCCTATAATTTCCACCTTTTGTCTATTCCATTTGCACAAAAGCATGTGAAATTTATTGTCAATCAGTGTTGCTTCCTAAGTGGACAGTTTGATTTCACAGAAGTGTGATTGACTTGGAGTTACATTGTGTTGTTTAAGTGTTCCCTTTATTTTTTTGAGCAGTGTATTTTGTTTTCATACATTTTTATGATATAGCCAATTGTGACTTAGCAGCTTGCCCATATAACGAAAAATCCAGTTCAGTTCTTTCTTCAGGGCAAGATTCATGACAATAAATGTCAACCTGCTTTTGCTTTGAATGTTTTGGAAACGTATTGGTTTCCTTACCCATTCCACGGTCCTGTGTAGATTGTCAGACAAGCGTGATTGACTCTAAGAGCATTGCTTATAGAAGCGACACAGTATGTGCAGTCAGTATGGGGTTTCAGGTTTTTAAGTTCAGTGTTCCACAGTTGGCACTTTTAAGGTTAAGATATCTGACAACCATTGGGGACAAGACAAATTGATGTTTGTTTTTCAAATTATAGGCAGTACTAGGGCTCGATTCAATCCATACATCTGAAGAGAAGCGCTGTAGTGCGATTGAAATGTAAAGGTAATTTCCGATTGAGACGACATGTAGCATTTATCGTGAATGCAGTCTCCGTGAACGCAGGAACATTAAATTAAATGTATATTGCGCTTCAGCGTAGGTCTTCAGCACTGCATATTGAATCGAGCCCTCAGCATTTTGTGAACGTAATAAATATCTTCAGCTCCCAAGATAAATGCATGCAGTCACTTCTTCATAAGCACTTGCTTGGATGTGTTCAGCAGAGCATTGGAAACACTGCCAATACTCCGATGGAAAAGGTGTTGTTTTACAGGGTAGCCTACATTTTAATATTTAGCTATACATGAAGAATGATACAAGTTGCTGAAATTCCTGAACTACAGAATATTATGAACATTTCATAGTTTGGTAGAACCACTAAACTATCATAAAAACACGATAATGATGTGTTTGATACAAATAAGCAAGTCTTCTCATATATTCAGGATTCCATACAATTAGGACTCCATACATTCAGGACTCCATACATTCAGGATTCATACATTCAGGATTCCATACATTCAGGATTCATACATTCAGGACTCCATACATTCAGGACTCCATACATTCAGGATTCATACATTCAGGATTCCATACATTCAGGACTCCATACATTCAGGACTCCATACATTCAGGACTCCATACATTCAGGATTCATACATTCAGCACTCCACACATTCAGGACTCCATACATTCAGGATTCATACATTCAGGATTCATACCTTGATTCCGAATTCAAAAGCAGCAAAAGAACATAATGAAGATACTGATGGGTGCACCCTTCCCTTTATTTCACAGTACTTTGTCTGAAAGCAGGTAACATAGTATTAAGAAATGAAATAAAAACACTTTATTGTGCTCTTGTTTGTTTCTGGTGTACTTAAACAACAGCTTTTCACTGTTTTTTCCACCGGCTTCCCAACAATTCTAACTTTTATGAGACACAGAAGTGCTACAATATGCAGTATAAAAACATGTAGCTTACTTGCTAATTTATCTATAAATCTGACAGCTCTTGGAATCTATTGAAATGCATTTAGAAAAATTACATCAAATAAGGACTTTGTCAACAATATCAACACTGAAAGGAAAATAAAGAAAATTACAGTTGCACACATATCCCAGAAATTTAAGGCGGTTGAAATAAGAACTCATACAGCCAAGTTACCTCTTGTATCCACTCAAAAATAGTGTATAGATAATATACAAATCCAGCGGCAGAAGTTTAGTTCAGGCATTCATGGGATATTATTTAATAGTTACCCAGGCATGTGGATATACCTCTGATAGGTGACTTCTAATTTACAAAAGTGTCATAACAGCCACACAGTATAGGAAAATATCCTTCAACAAGAGCCTTCAGTGAAACCAACAACTTTGCTGTTTTTTACTTTGTTGGCTGAGACAAATATAAAATATGATAAGTTATGGGAAATATATGAATTGAAAAACCAAGTAGAGACAAAGGAAACTGGAGATTATGGTTGTAAATAGCAAATAAAAAAAATTGCTCAGAAAGAAAATTAAAAAGCTGCCATATACAGATTTCATCATCTATATTGTACATTCATCCATCGGGCTATAGGACAGATATTCCAGTAAAGAATGTGAACTGCATTCTTAGCATTCTGACTAAACAACAGGTGGGAAACTAAAGGTGCCTTCCGTGGAAAATATTGGTTATATAAAGGTGAACGGTCAATTACACTTTCAACAAAAGTAACTCTTAAAATGTTTTGGCTCTTTGAAACACAGTAGAACATATTCAAATTAAATGCATATGGAACCTGATTTACTATGTTCACACATATCTAAGACCAGTGTTTCCCAACCCCCAACTGTACATATTTTTGTTGTAGCCCCGGACAACCACACCTGATTCTACTTATCAACAAATCATCGAGCCCTTGACAAGTTGAATCAGGGGTTTTTGTGCTGGGCTACAACTAAAATGTGTGCTGTTGAGGGGTACTTGAGGACCGGAGTTGGGAAACACTTTCTTAGATCATGCAGAAAGAAAATGTTGTAAACACTTCAGCTTTTCTACTTTGGTTCTAAAGATATGACTAATGGCTCACAATGCCGATGCCTAAGACAGACCATCAGCATCAGAATAATACAATTAACTGTCTTATGTGGAATATTACATTTAGAAAATTCCAGCCTTTTAATATTGTGCAGTTTTTTTAGTGGCCTCTAAAATGTATTATGTGAAAGTGCTGCAAATAGGGGAAGGGAAAGTTAAGTGGTCTGGGTAAGATAATACCAATTATCTGACCAGTGTAATGTGTATTAGTTAGGACACGGAAATCATTAGAAAACAAATAATGAGCTGTCTTTGAAATCCATGGGCTAAACCGGAATCAATCATCATTTTTAAAATCTTATTAACAGCAAACATTGCAGATATAGAAACTGTATCAGTACATAGTTCCATTGTAGAATTAAATATGTGGGGAGAAAAAATGTTCTTTTCCGTATGATTGTTCAGTAGTTCTTGAAGAAAAAATAATGAGGTTTCAGTAGACATGTTTTTCAATATTTGTTACAGTATTTTCTCAAAGTACACAACAGCAAATCCACTGTCACAGGACTTGGCCATGCGATACCCAAATACCTATAATCCATTGCAACATATAATATGTATATTCTTAATTTGCAATATGTTTTCTTCTTGAAACGTTAGATTACAGTTTATTCCCATAAATTCCATACATAATGTGACAAATTTAAGATGGTCCTTTCCAAAGTGGTCATTTCCAAGGTTCTTTTCCTATTTTACTCACAGTCAAAATATGTTGCTATATATACGTTTAAGTAGTTGATCGCAATATGGACGTATCCATCCAATCAATAGTGAGTTTCACATATAAGGTTTCCGTGTCATTTCTGAAAGTTGTGGTCCAGTAGAAAATACTTGGAGAGATTAAGATTTCTGTTGAGCAGATACACCTTTCCAGTAGTCTAAAATGTCATGCAGGTCCTCATCCTTGGCAAACTGCACTTTTTTACGTAGCGCATGCCCTGCAGCCATGTACTCGTCCTCATCTTTGTGCCGTTTGCCACGGAGTTTGAAGCGCTCCCAGATAGTGTGATGTGGTTTGCAGTAGTACTCAGGACTGGAGGAGTAGCTGAGGTTATGGTACTGAGGCGAGAGCGGAGAGTACGCCATGTCTCTGGGACGGGGCCGAGTTAGGGGCTCCAGGATGGAGGGCTTGTGGCTTCCGGGCCCTTCCAGCTCCTCGATCTGCAGCTGGTGGCTGTCGGGATAGGAGTGCCGGTGCTCATTGTACTGCCTGATCTTCTCCGCCTCTGCCCTAAGGATGGCAGCGGCTGGCGTTACAGTGAGGATGGTCTCACCCGTTGGCGAGGTCTTCTCTATGTACTTGGACTCTGAGCGGTAAGGCCTTGGGCTCCGCATTGGACCTCCAGTGGCAGTGCTGGGCCGCTTTGGCGGGACATCCGAGGTGTGGTGCCTCTGTAACGAGTGGTGGTAGCTGTCCTTGTACACCGGGGACAGGAAGCCAGACTTGCTCTGCGGCTGCTCTGATATTAGGACCAGCTGGGGCTCCTGGGTGGACACAGCTCCTGATTTCACCCCTTGAAAAGATGTGGATTCTGACTTCAGAGCATCGATACAGTTGTTAATGATCTGATTTACCTTATCCACCTCTTTTGCAATGGTTGAAATCTCGGCCACTGACCCTTGGCTGTTCCCAGGCATGGACATCCCAGGCATGGACATCTCACACTCTCTGCGTTCATGGTGGTCCCCGGTTCCTCGGACCTCTATGTAACTTCCCTTGGCCATTTTAGGCGTGTCATCTCTTATCTCCTGCAGTTTGTACTGCTCCATTTCACTACCAGATGGTAGGTATGGCATGCGGGACATACTCTCCCCACCCATCATTTGCTTCTGTGACATCCTGGAAATGGTTCCCCCTTCGAGCTCTTGTCCATATTTTAGTTCAATTATACTTTTCTTTAGGCTGCCGGCCTTTTTGTGCTTTTCATCTTGCTGACGTTTTTTACGCAAGCAATAGTAGACCACCCCTAGGACAATCACCATACTAAAGAGACAACCTAGGATGGTCATAATGTAGTGGGTAGCTGTTGCATGGTTCTGTGATCTCTCGTTCCCATTCCAGGGTCCTGTGGAGACTGCCAGACAAGTATGATTGAATCTAAGATTATTCTTTATAGACGCGACACAGTACGTGTATTCAGTATGGGGTTTCAGGTTTTTAAGTTCAATGTCCTCATTCTGAATTTTGAGGTTTTGAATATCAGTGAAAAAACTGTTATTGTAGAGAACCAGGCTGTACATCTTCTTGAAGGGATGGGGGATCTGAACAGTGATGGTGGCGCTTGTTTTAGAGACTTGCTTGAGCTTCATACTGGGTTTTACATCCACATTAATCACCGTTGGGTTAATACTCATACTCTCATCTGGCTCAGTTCCGGAGGGACAGTCCTCCAGCCCACAGGGAGTGTAGTCTGGTGGGAGTGTGGTGGTCTCAGGAGGCACAGGTATGTACGGCGTCACATAGTCATCTGTACACACAGTGGAGAGCATATGGAGGGCATTCCGAAAAGTCGGGTTGTTAGGATTCTGGCTGAGCAGACTGTAGCCAGAGACACCTGATGGGGAGTCACAGACCATCCGTTCATTTGTCCTGTTGGGGAATGCAGAGAGCCACTTCACAAAGCCAAGTAGTTCACAGGAACAGTTGAAAGGGTTGGTGTAAAGCTCACAGGTAGTCAGTTTAGTCAGGCTGGTAAACGTGGTCCCATCTAGCTGCTGGATACGGTTCATGGAGAGGTCGATGTTTTCCAGGCTATAGCACTCCAAAAAGGCATTGGGTGTCACAGTCTCAATCAGGTTGGCCTGGAGGTAGAGGTACTGCAGCTTGCCCAAACCCCTGAGGATGCCCTCAGTAAGATTACGGAGTTTGTTGAAGCCTAACTGAAGGACCTGTAAGTTGAACTGGGCAGAAAAGGCCCCGTCATCTATGTAGTTGATCTCATTCTTGGTCAGGTTTAGGTAGGTCAGGTTGGCGAAGCGGCTGAGGGCAGAGAAATGGATACTTTTGATCTTGTTTTCATTGAGCCGAAGGTCCACAATGGTGCTGTTGATATGCGTGGGGATTGCCTCGTATGGAGGCTGGTTTTGGCTGCAGATGGCTAGCCACACAAAACCCTTCTCACCTTCGATGAGCCAGCAGTCCCCATTGACTCTGCCTATTTGGGTCAAATATACTATGGCCACAGACCAGAAAAAGGCACTCATTACCATAGCTCCACCGCAGGCCATTGGTGCTCCTCTTGATGTCACGGGCAGGGCCCAAAAGCTCTGAGACGGGAACACCACTGTGGTTTCTAAAGTTGCTGAACTGAACTCTTTGTAATCTAGCTAGACTTTCAAGTGTTCTCCTCCGTGAGGACAATCAATATATTGGCCTTGTGTCCAGGGAAGGATAATTCAGTCCCAATGTTCCAGCCATTTACAAAAAGATGTTGGGCATGTGCATTTAGACCAGCATCCATCCAATGGCTTTAGCCTGGAGTGAAGTTCTAGAGATGGTTCGCTGAGATTCAGTATTTCACCACCTCAGATTGTCTTGTGCTTATTTCCCCAGGGATAACATCGTTGATCGGTCTCATCCTATTGTTTCTTCCTCTGTCTTTCTTGCTGTGTCGCATTCATGGGCTCAGAGGAACTCCCTGTGAAGAAAAGAGAAGCAGGCACATGTTAGGGGAATCAATATCTGCTTGAATGTGAGGTTTTCAATTTGAATATAGCCACATTTACACCACTAAATGTAAAAAGTATATATTTTTTCTGGACAGAAATATTCAGAATACATGCCGTGCTGCACAAGTAGAATTATATTTCTCCTCTATAGACCATTTGACCATCAAATAACATGGTACCAAATCTGTATTTTATATTTTACATTCTAGTAATCTGTCATGTGTACTGCACATATCAAATCAAATCAAAGTTTATTTGTCACGTGCGCCGAATACAACAGGTGTAGACCTTACAGTGAAATGCTTACTTACAGGCTCTAACCAATAGTGCAAAAAAGGTATTAGGTGAACAATAGGTGAGTAAAGAAATAAAAACAACAGTAAAAAGACAGTGAAAAACAACAGTATGGATCCAAATAATCAAGACACATTTTTGTTTTGCACGTTAAGTAAAAATAGCAAATATCATTTTAAAGGCAAAACAGGATTAATGTGTATGCTTCCTCTTTCATTGCCATCCAATTATTTTGTACACAATTTCAGAGGTTCTTTGCGTTCCCTGTGGCATATTGCTATTAAAGGAAATCTTTGGCCAATTACCACTTGACAGGTTGGGGAAAGCAGGGTCCCTATTTTCACATCATTAACCTGGGCACTGTCAAACACAACTGAGTCCAACTAATGTTTAGATGCAGCATGACATTAATTAATTACTCTGCACCATACTGAAATGTTCCTTTGAAACTGTCTTCTCGAGAACCTTATAGATGTTTTAATGTCACGCCCTGACCATAGAGATCTTTTTATTCTCTATGTTGGTTAGGTCAGTGTGTGATTAAGGGTGGGTTATCTAGGGGAATTATATATCTATGTTGGCCTGGTATGGTTCCCAATCAGATGCAGTTGTTTATCGTTGTCACTGATTGGGGATCATATTTAGGTGGCCATTTCCCCATTGTGCTTTGTGGGATCTTGACTATGTATAGTTGCCTGTGAGCACTATTATAGAGTCACGTTTCGTTTGTTCGCTTTATTGTTTTTGTTCTTTGAGTTTTCTCTTCCTAATTAAAGGGATGGAAACATACCACGCTGCATCTTGGTCCAATTGTTATGACGATCGTGACATTTCATTTGACAACAGAAAGAGAACTTAATGTCTTTCAGTGCCATGGATGTATCTCTTAAACATCTTACGGTAACTACTGCGGATACAAACCGTGAACCAAAAATATCAAACTGTTCATTGTCAATTTAACCCTGTCAGATAGCTCCCCTGGGAAATTGCAGTGTTCCATTGGGTCTGGTTAAATCATTTGACCCAATCAATTTTATCAAAAAAAGGCACAGCACACAGACAGTCCAAACAGCCCAAGGTTTCCGAATAAAGTTGATAGCTGCAGGAGAAAACGTTGGAGCTGGGTGTGTAGCCTATAGATCCTGGTTTTATGGAGAGATATTAATGAATTGTTAATCATAAACAGCAGATGACCTCAGCATGGGAGGTGCTGAGAGGAAGGAAAGTCAAATGTTTAAGTATATGAGTCATTCTCGTAATAGTCTTAGGTATGAACTTGTACCACGGTCGACCAGCACAGCCGTGCTCATAATCAGCAGCAGTGGCCAGCGAGGAACACTGAGACACTTCGTCTTCCTGGAACAATACTTTTGTGTTTGGACAATGAATTGCATTCACTAGTTCCATTCAAAGAACTACCTTTTAACTTTGATATTCCCACCATACTAAATCATGATTATTTTTTCATTTCTTAACGGATTTCATTGTGCTGAAAAGAAAAAATTATGGGATAGGCTACTGCACGTGCCAATTACGATATTGACTTATATGTTATGACTGCATGCCAAATAGAAAAGTATTTGTTCTGCTTTTTGAGAATAAGAACTGAGGCTACAAAATGCTTATGGAGGAATGAAAATGATTTACTGCATGCCAGACATTTCTGAGTGAGAGGGGAAACATTTCATCTGCATTCACTAATGTGTAGTCAATACATCTTGCTGACCCAAGGCCTACAGTATACTTCATTGTCATTGGCACCTAGTATTGCTTTTTATCCAAACCTGAGCCACTTAACTAGCTTTCAAATCAGATTGGACTCAGTCAGTTATTCATTTTTCATTGTTAAAATTCAATATGATGGCAAACATAGCCACAGGAGGAACGCTCACCACCAAGGCAGGGGTCTCGGCTCAGAGCGATTAATTACATCTTCTTCGGTCCACTTAAAGCAGCCCAGACATCTCTGAGGGAGATATTTGTTTAGACCTCACAGAGATGTGTAGGCTACTGTACAGAACAACACCCGGTACCTCGTCTGCCATGCTTACTGCTGTCACACTTGAACATTTCTAAGAACAATGAGAATCAAGAAGACAACCAACCTCTAACCTGCAAAGACAGAGAGGGATTTGTGTATATTCATAATTTAACAAAGCCAATGATAGATGTTTAAATTATGAAAATTATGTTTATGAGGAGAAGTATTTTTTTTCTTCGTATTATACATATTATTCATATTAAGACCTGGAAGGATTCCTACTGTAGATGACGTTTTTTTTTTTTAAAGAAAGCAAATCAAATTTTAATCCAATCGAATACAATATATTAGAAATGCAAGTCACAGTTCGAGAAATGGTACTTGTGGACTTCCCTTAAGTAACATCAAATATTCAACTCTTCTAGAGCCGGTGACTGTTATTACAGCCATTAATTCATTGCGAATGGTGTGGGAGTGACTGACCATGAAAGTGGGCTGGAAACTCAAGTGATGGATAGGTTAATCATAGAGGACAGCAGTTGAATACTTTAAACCCAGAGGTATGTGGTGTGCGCCCTCATCACTAGCCTCTCTTAGCCCTCTGATGCAGCTGCTGACACAGGCCAGGAAGTGGATGTGTTGCCTTGTGAGAGGCCACAGAGGGTGAGAAGAAAGGTGTCCCTAGGTGTTAGAGGACATGGGCCTTTACATAAAGGGGACAATCATGTTGCTACAACAGGATAATTGTGACAGTTTATTGCAGAGGGAATACACCTCAAATTGGAACCGTGGACCTAAGGTCATTCCAGCAGTCTGTTGACCTTTCGTGTGGTCTGCCCACCACACTCCAATTAGGCCTAAACAAATGTTGTGTTGCCATCTAGCATTACTATCATAAATGAGGAAGTGAGCATATGTTTTCAGGAAGTGAAAATAACTAACAGCCATACCATGAACTCTAGGGCACAATACTGAACTGTTCATATTCAAAAACAAAACTGTCCACATTCCACGAACTGAAGGACAATATTAAGACAATTTCCATTGTTCAGTATCCTCTTACCGCACAGTGTACATGATGCTGGCTTGATTCTAATGGGAATCACTGATAATAGAGGAAGTATGTCCATTGTTCAACATAAACCTATTCAGGACTACACTGGTCAGCGTGTTTGCACATAAGTGCTGATTGGGCCAGAAACAGGGTCGTTGATTCATCACTATGTATTACTGACACAGTCATCAGTCAGGGGAAACGTCCCAGGGTTTTCATCTTCTCAATATGCTCTACCTTGAAAAGAACGTTTGTTATATCCGTGCAATGATTAATTATGCGCTTAGCACCTTTCATTCAAATCACTGCTGTAACTGAGTCCAGCCACTTCTACAAATAATACGCGTTTTCCATTTCAATTGAGGTGTTTAAGCCTAACTAAAACAAAAGAGTGGAGCCATTCGTAGCGCTGTCTTGTATGGGGGGGAAAGCATACTGTGGCTATGGATGAGTTCTGACAGTAGATATGTCCCACTGGATCGGAGGGAGCAGTGCTGAAGTAACCTACTGAGGGACTGTTTGTTTTGCTTGGATTTGTATGAGCCCTGAGGGAGAGATTACACATACATCTAAAGCCCAGCTTTGTCTACTCGTGCCTGTGTTATGTGTGAATCGTTAACCCGATGCATTTGAATACTAAATAAGGAAGCACACTGTAATACAGCACAGTAGCAAACTGGGTTGTCTCCCCTTCTCACATTTCTGCACCCTCACCATTCCCATAATCAATCTGTCCCCATACATACCAATGATCCTCCATTTTGGGTATGCGTTCTGTGGGGGACTTCGAAGCAGTGTTACAATAATTTACTTAGTTTCCATTGAGCTTGGGGACGTCTTGAGGCAGTAATATGCTGTGAGCTGCTCAACATAAAATGATAGGTGGATGTTTGCGTTTGACAGGTTTCTTTAAGGCTGGGGCCGTGCCCGGCCCCCTCACATCACTGTGTTCCACTGCTGTATGACATGGTCACCAGAGGAGGCTGGTAGGAGGAGCTATAAGAGGATGGGCTCATTGTAAAGACTGGAATGGAATAAATCAAATCAAAGTTTATTTGTCATGTGCGCCGAATACAACAGGTGTAGACCTTACAGTGAAATGCTTACTTACAGGCCCTAACCAACAGTGCGTATTAGGTGAACAATAGGTATTAGGTGAACAATAGATAAGTAAAGAAATAAAAACAACAGTAAAAAGACAGTGAAAAATAACAGTAGCGAGGCAATATACAGTAGTATAACTGGATCAAACTCATTAAACATGTGGAAACCGTTCCATTGATTCAATTCCAGGCATTACAATGACCCCGTCCTCCTATAGCCCCTCCCACCAGGCACCACTGATGGCCACACTTTATGTGGAGCACTCGTTTAATGTCTGTCCGTTGAAACTGGAGGATTTTGTTCGCACTGAAGAGGACTGTGCCCGTTGGCTGAACAAATGCATGTGGCCCAGATTGGAATCAAACGCACATGACGACGGCCTTTTTTGAGTACACGGATGGCATCTGTCTAAAGTATTTAAGTGACATTTAGTTTAGTATACCTATTTCCCACTATATCATGGGCATGGTAAAGTGGGTGGAGTCACTCTGTCACCTGCTAACCTAGACATAGAACAAGGAAGTACATTGTGCACCTCCATGCACTGTGTGGAACGCTCTGCAAGGAAATGCCAAAGGCTACCAATACAAAACCACCTACCACAAAAGTGCATTTACCAAGGGGCATTCAAATGTAATCACTTTTTAAACCCTCTGAAAGAAAGAAGGTTCCCGTTTGGAAACCCAAACCAAATGTTCCATGAAATGAATATGAAAAGTATGGCTCTGGGAAATATCTGGCGAGGCGAAACTTTTTAAAGAGAAAATTGTCTCCTATCATTGTCCCCTCCTTCTCTGACCTTTCTCGTAAATACCGGCTGGCAGTGTCTGAGAGCCGTCCTCAGCTCTCTCTTAGCATGGTGTTGTTGCAGGACCCCTTTAGGTGTTAAATGGAAGTTGAAGTTAAACCTGAAAAGACTATCTATCATTAATAATGCATAGAGGGGTTTGTTTGTCCGCTGTGACTCACTCCAGTGGGCTCCTCATCAATTCCACCACGGCTACTGCGGTCCACAGCATAATTACAACCCTGCTAGTTCGCCTTGTTAGAGTAACCCGCTGTTGCAAATGAATGTTAGTGATTTAGTAAACTACCTTTTGCATAAACAAACCTCTCATCATACATTCAGGTTTAGTGTCTCCGAGTGCTTTAATGCCCCCCTGGTGCCTATATGCTTAACAAACAAACACTGCAGTGCTAACTAATAAAATGGTGGAGATGGTGGGAAAAGAACAACCAACATTGGAATCCTTGTGTTTGCATTCGTTTCACCTAAATCAAATCAAATGTTATTATTTGTTAAATACTCGTGTTTAGCAGATGTCATTGCGGGTGTAGCGAAATGCTTGTAAAACGTGTCACATACTAAAAATGAGCTTAAGGCAGTTAGCGCAGCATGGCATGTTCGTCCTCAGAAGAGCCTATTGGTCTATTTGCAGCCCTGGACTCTTTCCCCATTGGCAGCAATCTCCATTGGCAGAAATCCCCATTGGCAGCAATCTCTATGGTCCAGTGGTAGTGTAGCCCTGAGGGCAGTAGGCCAGAACACCCAGGGCATCAGAGCCAAGCTCCTCTCCCAGTGGACCCCCAGGCAGCCCAGGCAGCCATTCCCCAGTCTACTTGTTCCCATTGAGGCCCTGCTGCATGCAGGGTAATGATGGATTTTCTTGTCATCCCCTGTGAACAACTAATGACGCCCTGATTCAATGGCCGTACATTAAGTTATTGTAAATTCCCACTGTTCTGCTTGCTCAGGGCACTTTCATACACTTACATAGCTACACTTTTTTGCATTGAATATGTTATTGATGGATTTTATTTGAGAGAGATACTGTATTCTCCATAAGCAGTCAGCATTGAGGAAAGATACTTCTTTCAAATTATGTTTAATTGAGAGTGTAGATGCTATTTGATCTTTGTTGTAAGTAGTTGCCTTCAAAGTGCCTACAATTAACACATTGGGGCAATACATAGACCCAATGTTAACCAATTGACAACTGACATAACACAGCGTAACTGAGGCCAACTAGCATTACTGTTTGATAGGAGGGGGCAGACAAGGGTGCTTCGGAAGCTGAGAGCTCATGTTACCTTGAAGGGAAGTCTTTCAATGCACTGAATTCAAGTCTGTGATTGCGAGACAGGCTTCTGCTCTCATATGCGGAGCCTCTGGGGTTCTCTCCTCCGCAGCGGAGAGCCAGGGCTTCAAGGCAAAGACATGACAGAATCTCCCATAAGCCTCGTGGATGAAACAGATACAGTAACTAGTGCAACTGTCTCCCAATGAGGTATACTGTATGTAAAGCTGTCATACTGTATCCTATCTCTCTCTCTCTCTCTCTCTCTCTCTCTCTCTCTGTCTCTGTCTCTGTCTCTATCTCTATCTCTGTCTCTCCCTCTCTCTTGCTCTCTTGGAGGAAAACACACATTTGCAAATTGTATTAGACAGCCTGTATTGGTCAGAAGGACACAGTGAGACTGGATTCTCAGTTTAATCTGGTCATATCTGTACTGCTATATATAGTCATGTTATCTCCCTCTCATGTCTATGTGTCCAAGGCCTCACCCCCCCGTCCCTGCTGTTCGTCTTTATATCTTGCTCCGTCTTTCTCTTGTGGATAGTGACGGTGCCTCAGTCCCCTGAGACTGTCCTCATCCCTCCCAATGACTGCCCTTTATTTGATGTCATTGAAAATGCATGCGCTTCTTGCTGGGAAAGAAAGAAAAAGGTAAAGATGGGCGACCAGAAGTGGAGAATCAATTGAGCTGAAATGGAACTGCTTCTCTTGGGGAAGAAAAACATTGTGCTCACTGAGGTACTGAATTGCTTTGGAGAGAAAGGGAGGAGGTGGATGCATGCTTCAGCTATATCCAAGGATATTAAAGTCATGCATTAATTACTAAAAGGAATATTGCCTGGAATTGAATGGAATGTTCTCCCTAGCCCCCAATCCTGTTTGTTTGGAAATGTGCTTGCTTCCTTTGTGGCATCAATGGCATACTTTGTGGACATGCCAGGCCTCTTCAGAAAAAGGGCCTCGTACAGGAGCACAAACAGCTGCAAGGCACTGCACACTAATGAGTTTATATCTAACTTTACTTCCCTGATAAGTGAGGGGTATTGTGCCGCAGCTCTGCGATTTGAATTGTTTTTCAGACAAAGCCCTTTTCTTTCCCCATGACAATTGGAATCGCCTCATATAAATTCAGCCAGGAAAAGCTTTCACAATGGTATTTATCTCAATGTAGGAGAATGAATGTCACCGCAGTGATCAAAAACGTGACGAAAACGAATAAAGGAAATACGTAATGATAAAGTTGTGAATGTGGAGATGCACACAATTTCCAGGTTCGTGCTCTCAATGTGCTCTTCAGACATTCTTTGAAACCACTTGAAATGCAGTACTCATGACCTTCTACAGCAGAGGCAGAAAAGGACGTGTAGCAAGAACTGTACCAGTTTTCTTAATGTTTTGCTAGATTGCTTTTCAGTGTTGTCACATACGGTATATCCTGTGGTGGTGTTGGGGGATGGTGGTTGTGGTGGAATGACACGCTTGCACTATGTATGGACAGTGCACTACAAACCAGCTAACAACTTCAGCACGATGGACAGCAGCAAGGGATAAAAGGTCAACCAATGCATAAAGACGTAGGATCTTAATTTGAGTCAGTTTTCTACAGCAGGAACATAATCCTGCAGTAACAGGAAATGTGGATTATTATGTGGATTATAATTTATCTATATTTATTTAGGGTTGATACATTTTTCATAAAGGAAAATCAAGTCTGAAATTTCAAAGTGGCAATTACAATCTTCAGAAGCCTTTTTAAACCTCAAATACACTACACGTTTTACATTTTCTGCATTGCAGGAACGTTCTCCTGCAACTGGGTGATCAAATTAAGATGTTGCATCAGTATGAAGTGCTGGAAGAAGGAAGTAAGGCTGCGTTTACACAGGCAGCCCAATGCTGATCTTTTGCCCAATTGTTGGCAAAGAGCTGATCTGATTGGTCAAAAGACCAATTAGTGGAAAAATATCATAATTGTGCTGCCTGTGTAAACGCAGCCTTACACAACTCTTCCCCACAGGGGGAATCCTAAAGATCAACAGTTATCGTTTCGTCAGGATGAACTGTAATATATGTAAATGTTGACCATTTGTGCGGAATCTATTTCAAATGCATATCTACTGGGAGAGCACTTTGTAAGATGCTGAAAACAGCTCCACTTGCTCACCCAAATGAGGGTGAAACTGTGCTCACCCTTTTGCATGCCTGTTTCCATCTCCCCCCAGCTAATTACTCTAAATAGCCAATTAGCCACATATATTAGCATTTCATACATCCACCTCCATCATAAATCTAGCTTAAGTGTAGTGTATTTGGTCATTTTGAAGGTAGAACATTTGCTTAAATAGTGAATGATTGGGCTAATTAAGAGCTTGAGGGCCAAGGGTTGAGGCCAACTATGCAAGTCCAGACCTCCAGAATTAGAATTTGACACAAATGTTCTACTCTACAACAGGCTATTTGGTATTCCTGACGGTGTGATGCTTTGTAAAACTTTAAATGACTTACTGCTCTGGCATCTCTTGTAAATTCCCAATACCACACTCAATTGTTCTTCAGTGGATCGAGTCCTTCAACAGGCTGATGACCTAGTACGATTCTCACCTTTCCAGGGAGCAAGAAATCTCATTACAAAGCACAAACTCCATTCTGGATGGGCCTTTAAAAAAAGATGATAAGCCATGGAGAATGGCTTAGAATTACAGTGTGCACTGATGGAAACAGTAGCCTTAATGGATAGAGCTTTTAGAGCTAAAGTCATATCCAAAGTGGAGTTATTGGGAACTGCAGTATGAAAGCACTTCGTACAGTTTGCTCAGTTGGTACAATGAGCAAAAAAAGAAAATATAATCGTCTGAAACTGTAGATCTAATATACAAAACCTTCCTTTAACAACATTCATTGATTTGCAACATAAACAAACTAAAGGGTTATTGATTTGTCGCAACAATAATTGTGCATTATGCCACAGACTTGTATTGAGTAAACTTGTAGACAATTCAATTATACTAAGGCCTATTACAAACCAATTGAGGTTTTGTCAGAATTGTCTTGACCAACAGCAGTAGAACGAATCCAATGAGAAAACAATTAGGTTGTAGACAGCCTGTATTTGTCATAAGAACAAGGAGAGCACAACCAACACTTACAGTTTAATTTAATTCCGTTCATGTAAGAGTAAGATACAACTTGGGATAATACCTGCAGGTTTTATTGCAATTTTACAGACCATCAACTCAGCACTCACTTCTCTGGCCTTTGAGCCCACCAGCTGCCGACACCTCTCCTGCTGCTGACTCAAGACATGGCAGGCTAAACTGGGATCTACTGTACAGTCTTACATGGATAGTTCACCCAAATTACAAAATTACATATTGGTTTCCTTACGCTGTAAGCAGTCTTTGGACAAGGTTTGGCAGCAACCCATGCTTTGGTTTAGTTTCCCTGGCACTCTTTCCAACGTTTTAGCATTTGTGGCACAAATCCCATTCAAGTCATGGTACTGATATTAGAATTTTTCGCACATTGTATTCAAATAATCTATGTGACTTTGTTAAGCTTCACAATCAATTTCAATACTTTCGGGTGATTTGGACATGATGCGCGGTAAATGCTAATATCGGTACCATAACTTGAATGGGATTTGTGCCAAAAATGCTAAAAGGTTAGCATTTAAAAATGGTACAAGGGAAATAAAACCAAAGCACGGATTACTGTCATACCTTGTCCATAGACTGCTTACAGGGTAAGAAAACCAATGTGTCATTTTGTATTTTAAGTGAACTATCCCTTTAAGTGTGACGCTAGACGGATCACATATTGTAAAGCCTGAGTGTTTGTATTGATATGTTCCATTTGCCTGCTGCACCGTCCTGCTGCTGTTGTCAGTACATGTTGTGTCATACTGTATATAGGGGCTGTCTGTACGGTAAAATCAGTGCATGAAGTTCATGTCTGCTAACTATGCGTGTACAGGAACAACAGCACTAATTTCCTCTTCTTGTCAATTACTTTGCTCTGCCAACGCAGCTTTCTACCCCACCAATTAACCTTCTGAAACCGAGTGGAGTTCCTCAATCAAATTATGCCGTGGGAGAACCAGGGTTCTGAGTGACAGCGAACCCTGCCTCAGCACTCTCATTAAGAGGATATGAGCAGAATGATTCACTGTCTCCTCCTTTTTCTCCACTCAAGTCCATCAAATTACACATTAACATTTTTTTTATCCGTCCAGGAACCTGTGAGGTTACATGGCGTGTTTAGGGACAGAACACTGACACTGTGTGATATCCAGCTTGGCCAAAAACAAATGTCAGGGTGGCCAAAAACAGATTGGTGGGAGACAGAGAACACCTGGGGGCCTGAGCTTAAAGGTCATGAACAGTCAAAATCATGTTTTTCATGAAATTGGATGATATTTGAGGGAAACGAGATCAAAATATGATGACCAAAGTATGAAAAATGACTGTTGCTTCTACATTGATAAAGTTTGATCATAAAGTTACTGGCCCCCTCCCACTAGGATTCATTATTAAGGGGACAAGGTGACATCACCTTAACTCTCATTTTAATACACCAATGGTAACATGATATTCTCTTACCTAATTGAAATAAGTACCGGCTTGTAACCAACATCGGTGTGTTTGCAGAGGGACGTGGTTTAAATAGCTTGACTAAAGTGTCAGCAAATATAATTAAGAGTTTACCCTATTAATCTACGGCAAAGATAATTATATGTTTCACCTGTCATCTGTATCGGATGTTAGCTAGTTACTGGCTATCTAGGACTTCAGCCAACACGGAACAAAAAGGGGGGGTAGGTGTTGTCATTCAAAACTCAGACGCAGTTGTCAAGTCAACTCATCTGTCAGTGTTGCTGTGAACAGCATCAAAAGAAACATGCCAAATGGGAGATGAATAAAAATCTATATATATCATTGATGCAATTTCAATGTTGTTTGAGTTGCTTTGTGTATCACCAAATTAGCTTGGATGATCTCACTGCAACACTGCTCACTGCATCCAAGTTTCTTGACATAGGAGTTTCAAAGAGCTGTCAGTCAAGGTGAGCTCATGAATATAAGCTCTCCGCCCACTCAGCCCGTCTTTTCAAACTTCCTGGTAGTTAGCCATGAGTACTTTTCAGAACTTTTCAGAATGACTGTTCAGGACCTTTAACCTAGCGAAGAGATTCTCACTGTTGAAATCCCAACAGCACCTGGAACCACTACAGCAGAGTCCACTGTATGTCTGTGACACTGTGACTCACCTGCCCAAGGACCAAGTCCCTACATCAACATAACATTGCAGAATGTGGGGAGAAGCTATTTCACAGCCAACACGTAGGTCTTATTTCAGAGATGTATTTGTTGTTTCCTTGAATCATTCTTCTGCCAGATTCTTACGCACACAGTCTGTAGTCCTTATGCCAATCATTTTACATTATCAGCACTCAGTGGAGTTACTGTATATAATGTACATATTAAGTTGTTGTATTTTAACTATTGATTAATACATGGAATGTTGGGAGATAAGGAAGGTACTTTGGCAATCTATCGTTGGTGATTTGTAGACATGTTAAAAAAACAATGCATAATGTTCAAGGCATAAGCACTGTTGGTTTGTGAAAAAATATCAAAAATTTTTTTTTATATGAATACACCAGCAAATTGCTCTTCTTTATCTTTTTAAATACTAATCACAATTCCCTGACATAATTTTTCATGCTGCATGTCTTATGATAATGGCTTTGTGTGGTTGTTTACGTTTAATATGTCCGCCAATAATGGAACTGCAGTCTGGACTCTTAGGCTAATTGTTGCAAGTCCCTATTCAGCTTTAAAAGCTCCAGCGAACCAGAGAACGGCATTACACATATCAACCCCCAATGCTCTCCCAGTCTGTGGTGACAAGGAACTATGCCAATAATAGACATGGCACATCTGATTCACTCTGACCTTGGCAGCCCTCAGAGGTCACCGTCCCTCTCCAATACATCACCCATAAAGAAACCAAGCCTGCCTGATAATAGTGCTGTGGCAGCTGTATCATGAACACATATGGTCCTGCAGCCGCCACCATGATGTGCAATGCATCTTTATTAAAAGTTGGCTCGGGAGTCAAGACGTGGAACATAGAAGCATTAGCATAAGACTACAGGTAGTGAGCCTTTATGTGCATCTCTTTGTTTTACTTTACTTTCATACAGTATTCTGCAGTGCTCGTATTTTCTACTCTGTGTCTATTTCAACTTCTCTTCAATGATTATCTGAGCATTTCCTTTCAGCTTGTAACATGACTCCTCAACACTTGGCGATGCAGACATCTGATTCAGTAGAGTTGAAGATGGAAATACCTGTAGTGGTTACTGAATATACTGTATCCTCCGACTTAGCGACAGATAAGGAAATACAATCTACTTAGTCATTCTGCTTCGTCATGCTGTAGTCATTTCAGTACAAGAAGCATGTTCAGAATAATCTATGTTTGTGACTGTACATGATAGGCTACATCTCCTTGTCACTATGGAGATACTGTACAATATCTCTAACCTCCATTCCCAAACATAGAAGATATGAGTAGCAGATGATAGCAGTCAGCAACGGAATGAAGGAAAGCTTCAGGATTGGATGAGATAGTAAGGAATGGAATCAATCATTGAGAGGCACAGTGGCAGCAAGGACATTGGGCTTGTCAGACGATTCCACTGGCCACATTTGATCTATACAGAAAGCCTCAGACTCCTGGCTGGAGAAAGCGATGGAAATAGGAAGGTTGGAGGCAAAATGGAAACATTGAAAGCTGTCTAGTGAGATGGCTATGTTGGGGAATAAAATTGTTTTCGTCTTTTGAAATGAAAGAATTTGACATGGTATATATTCCAGAGAGGACAATATGGAAGGGATTTTTTTTTTTAGTTAAGTTTAAGCTATACTGAACTGACAGGGTAGGATGTCTGGCATACAGTATCACAAAAAAAATGAATAGTAAAGTTATACTCAGAGGGGAGGTAGGCAAGAACATGCTGGTGGAAAGAATATTATCTCAATTAAGGTGGGAGTGATGCAACAGTTTAACATTTAAATGCTGACTGCTGGTAGAATTTATCTGTCACAAAATGTTCTGATAAAATTTGTCAGCATTTGCATTTTTATTGCTATTGTCCATTTGAATGTTCTCCCAAAAACTCATTGATAATGGGATGAGCATTTGCGAGGCTGTGTATGAGCAGATGCTACCTCACGTAAAAGGCAGAACAGACATCAAATGCGATGCTACATTCCCTGTGAAAATGAAAGAATCAAGTGCTTAAGTTACAGCCCTCCCAAGTAATGTCACAGCTATGCTGGTACCCTTCTGCTTCGATATACAGCAGTTCCCTTCCCTGGCAGCACGTCTTCTTCCACAGCAGCAGCCTGGCTGTGGAAGCTGCACCCTCCATCCGCCCACCCACAGTGATCCACAGGTTCCCTCACAAACAGGGATGATGGAGTCACCAATACCCAACCAAGCAACATCAGGTGTTCCTCTGGCAGGTGTCATGTCATTTTGTGTTCCCAGTGGCTGGTGCCTTCCTGGCCTGACAGCTTCACAGCTACTCACACTAGCAATTATACATAAAGTATAAGTGCCATGTATTCATATTTCTATCATGTTTATGCACTTACTGGAGTTACTTCACAACAAAATATGAAGTTAGGAGGGCTACTTTTGTGCAGTAGAGTAAAATTGAATATTTTGAGTTATGTAAAGCAACAAAAAAAAGAGTCTCAATAATACTGAAATATATCTAAACCAACTTCACAAAAGATTTCAAACAAAAGCTTGTTCTGTAATTTTGAGACTTACTCTTTAATAATTGCCTCAACAACATTAATAATGAAGTGTATCCAGGAGCTGTGTCCATTGTAAAATATGAATACTGTCGGAAGCGTACAAAGGGTACATGTGCTGTAATGATCCCTCGATTAATAACGTTCTGAATTTAATTAGCTATCGAGTATCTTTGTTGAGTTCCCTTGAACCGAGTTCTAATACGGTTCACTGCAGAGACATGTTTCACAATCCATAGCTGTTTTGTTCCCACAGTGACACATTCAAGGTCTTTGCCTGTTACATAAATAGTTGAGAGACAAGAAGGTGCAGATACAGAAAGAGACAGACTAATACAAAAGACAGGTTATTTTCTTAAATACTCCCTCCACACTCGCTGTAATAATCACAGAATGCTAGGATTGATGGCTCCGTGGCGGGGGCCACTTAAATAAAAAATCCACACATATGTCGACACACTCCTGGACGGTCTGACAGCAGTTTATTTTGTCGTTTGATGTGATGATCCGATTAGAGTTGATAATCATGACATGTATCTGTAGTGCATGTCTGATGAGGTATAAACCAGCTTACAGTGCAGAATGTGTTGTAGGGAGGCTCCAGCGGGGAGAATGCTGGCTTATAGTCAGCAACTATAATCTAATCTATTCTGAAGGAGAGGCTCAGGTATAGATGTAAAGATCAAGACTAGATTGGATGCCATCCTCTAATTACTTTTGACACAATTACCCTTATAGAGCAATATGGGAGTTCTCTCTAAGGTCCTCTTAACTCAGTCAGAGTGCTCTCCTCTGAACTTTGTCCCAGACCCAATCCTTTGAGCAGACGGGGCACTCGCCCAAATTAATTAAGGTTTCAATTAGTCACGCTAAATGGAGCCTCATCCAAAACGGATTGGATGGGATACAGAGACTGGTGCCTTTAGGCTACTTTGAAAAGAAAGACATGTGAACTGAGTCATCCTCATCAAAATAATCCAGGACCCATTGAAGATGCAGGTTTGATACCTGCAGGGAAATGAGAAACCTGAACTGTAGCTTTCTTCCATTGATCGTTAGTATTATTCCAAATAAGAGTCTCCCTTGGGGGTAAGCATCTGCTATACAGCACAGTGTGTGGTGGGATTTAGGCTGAAGTGAATTTAGACACGGAATGACTGTACTCATCCGTTCATATTACATTGATGAGCTAACTACAGTATGTAAAGATTGGACAGTAGAAATGTAGTCTTTCATACCAATTTGAACTCTGAAAAGAAAGATTACATTGAAGTGTTTGCCAAAATAGTAAGCTATTGTTAGAGCCAAGGGTTGACTAAGCCCTGGTGTGAGGAAAAACGGAGTAGGATAACCAGTATTCAAACTTAAAAGGATTCGTCTGCCAGTAGATGGCACTTTTCCCACTTCACACGGTCTACTATCTCACCTCCCACAATTCGGTTATCACTGAGATCACTGCAAACATCTCAAAAGCATTACTACGGCAGCCTACACATGTAAAATGAATCCTGTAAAAGGGAGACAGTCTATGATATGTTCTTTCTTCAAGTACTGTACATTCAGCACAAACAGTTTCCAAAATTGTTTTTTAAATCCTTTCAAGCTATTTCAAGGAAATTCTCAACGCAAGATCACATTACATTAGAAAACACCAACACGCATCTCTCCGTCTGGCCAATAATGTTCTCCTTCAGAGAACCGTGCATTCTGAGTCATGTTCAGTGTTGCCATACATTATTTACAGAACAGACTTATTTAACAGTGGTTTATGTCTGGAACAATAGTAACAAGTCACCAACAGCAGCTATGACCAATAGGGTCTCACCAAATATTATCAATTGTTTTAAGTACAGGTATGCCCAATTGTTCCTTCAATGTGTTTTCATACACAGTCTCAGCATTTACGAAACTGGCAAACGACTTCAGCAGAACGATTCCCAGTGTTCTTACAACACGAGATTGAATAGTAAATGTTACAAATACATCTTCAAAGGGGCGGCAGGCAGCCTAGTGGTTAGAGCAATGGGCCAGTAACAGAAAGGTTGCTAGATTGAATCCCCGAGCTGACAAGGTAAAAATCTGTCGTTCTGCCCTTGAACAAGGCAGTTAACAGGCCGTCATTGTAAATAAGAATGTGTTCTTAACGTTAAATAAAGGTTAAATAAATTAAAAATATAATTAAAATAGGAAATGCACCTTTTGATGAGTGTGGGGGAGGGGAGGCATAAAAACAGATGGTCAAAGATCCTACTTTAAAGGTGAGTGGCCTCAGGTCTAAGCTTTTGTTGTGAGCTGTAAAAGATAAACCAAAGCCTGTACCGTTCCTTTCCTCGCCTGAGTACGCTACAAAGTGAAGTGAAGGCAATTCTTCAATCTCATGTACTATGCGCGTAAATAAAACATTCCTTGTGCAATCCGTCACTCGTTATGTGAATCAGAGCATCAGATATTCACATGTTAAATGGATTTCCAATTGTCACAATATTACAAAGCCCCACCCCCCAACCAACCGTTCAATCTCTATCCGGGAGCTTGACATGACTTGAAGGTCAACTGGGGTGGCTAGCTGGCGTCAATGTGAATGGGATGTGATGGAACAGAGAGCACAAATGAAGTTTCACGCAGGGCAACCTAGTCACAGCTTACTGTCAGCAGTGAGGAGAGAATCGTCAGGGGTGTCTGTAATAAATGGGTGACAGCTGTCTCTCAACACGGCATCCATCTCCCTGTTTTAACTTACATTTATTTTCCTCATGATTGCCTCTCGCAATGCTAATTCGCTGTGGAGCAGACTGCGCCAGCCTCCATTAACGAGCTAGTTTGCGCCGCGACACTAATCACACTCATTATTAATCATGAAGTGTAAACCAACCATTTACCCGTTTCAATATGGACGATCCCCTCATGAGGAATACAGCATGCTTCATCCATCTTGTCGCAAGGTCACAGTAAAATAGTAAGCAACGATACCCCACTTTGGTTTTATAATGTCACACTGTATTTAAGACATTACCATGGTGATATGGCGCTAACGTAATCATTAATAGTGCCTGCGGAGCAAATAAGCAGGTCTGATCACTGCTCTCGGGGCTGAATGAAATAGAATGACTGAGACATGAACAGGCATTCTATTTCATTCCGCCCTTGAGAGCACTGATCATGTCTATCTTCGCATTACTGGAACGCAGGGATGGAAAAATCACCACAGGAACAAGGCCTATATATGTTTCAGTTTGCAAGTCACAACGGCAGTTTGCATGAGAGCGTGCCTTTGAAGACTGGGAAAGAAAGGGTTAAATCCCCTCTCTGCTGAGTTTGAGAAGCATCAATGGCTGACTCTATAATGTTGTTTTATGATCACTTTATGTGTCCACCTAAAGGCTCCCTCTTGAACTCCATCTTTCATGGGCTAATCATAGATGGTCTGTGGTAATCCATTCAAATGACTCTTCACTTCAATGAATTACTGTTCCAGGTGGACTAGAACCGGGCACTTAAAGCTAGAACCCTTAATTGAAGCACTAACAAAGCCCCACCCCGCCTGTGTTTTAGTAAAAAGCTGAGGGAGGGCCTGAAGAAATGTAACCACTCTCAAATTCATAGACAGAGATGCAGATACAAGGACTGACCATCCATGATATCTAAATGATAGTTTTAACACTTTTTTTTAAGGCTATACAGTGTTTGTTTACATTTACATTGTTTACAAACATTGGAATTCAACAACCTTGTATTCTGGGTTCTGATGGGTTACGACTGTTGTACTAATAAGCTCATGAGGCATTTACAGTATAAGTAATATTCTTCAAGAATCAATGGGTATACACTGAGTATACCTAACATTAGGAACACCTTCCTAATATTGAGGTCCACCCCTCCTTATGCCCTCAGAACAGCCTCAATTCGTCGGGGCATGGACTCTACGAGGTGTCGAAAGCTTTTCACGGGAATGCTGGCCCATGTTGGAGGTGTACCTGGGAAGTATTTCAAGGCCTACCCTCAAACTCAGTGCCTCTTTGCTTGACATCATGGGGAAATCAAAAGAAATCAGTCAAGACCTCAGAAAGAAAAAAGTAGACCTCCACAATTCTGCTTCATCCTTGGGAGAATTTTACAAACGCCTGAAGGTACCACGTTCATCTGTACAAACAATATACGCAAGTATAAACACCGCGGGACCACGCAGCCGTCATACCGCTCAGGAAGGAGACACGTTCTGTCTCCTAGACGTGAACGTACTTTGGTGTGAAAAGTGCAAATCAATCCCAGAACAACAGAAAAGGACAGTGTGAAGATGCTGGAGGAAACAGGTACAAAAGTATCTATATCCACAGTAAAACGAGTCCTATATCGACATAGCCTGAAATGCCGCTCAGCAAGAGAAAAAATCCACTGCTCCAAAACCGCCATAAAAAAAGCCAAACTATGGTTTGCAACTACACATGTGGACAAAGATCATACTTTTTGGAGAAATGTCCTCTGGTCTGATGAAACAAATATAGAACTGTTTGGCCATAATGACCATCGTTATGTTTGGAGGAAAAAGGGGGAGGCTTGCAAGTCGAAGAGCACCATCCTAACCGTGAAGCACGGGGGTGGCAGCATCATGTTGTGGGGGTGCTTTGCTGCAGGAGGGACTGATGCACTTCACAAAATAGATGGCATCATGTGGTAGGAAAATTATGTGGATATATTGAAGCAACATCTCAAGACATCAGTCAGGAAGTTAAAGCTTGGTCGCATATGGGTCTTCCAAATGGACAATGACCCCAAGCATTCTTCCAAAGTTGTGGCAAAATGGCTTTAAGGACAACAAAGTCAAGGTATTGGAGTGGCCATCACAAAGCCCTGACCTCAATCCCATAGAAAATGTATTGGCAGAACTGAAAAAGTGTGTGCGAGCAAGGAGGCCTACAAACCTGACTCGGTTGCACCAGCTCTGTCAGGGTGAATGGGCCAAAATTCACCCAACTTGTTGTGGGAAGCTTGTGGAAGGCTACTCAAAACACTTGACAGAAGTTGAACAATTTAAAGGCAATGCTACGAAATACTAATTGAGTGTATGTAAACTTCTGACCCACTGGGAATGTGATGAAATAAATAAAAACTGAAATAAATCATTCTCTCTACTATTATTCTGACATTTCACATTCTTAAAATAAAGTGGTGATCCTAACTGACCTACAACGGGGAATTTTTACTAGGATTAAATGTCAGGAATTGTAAAAAAACTGAGTTTAAATGTATTTGACTGTCACGCCCTGACCTTATTTCCTTTTTTATGTCTCTATTTTGGTTTGGTCAGGGCGTGAGTTGGGGTGGGCATTCTATGTTTTGTGTTCTATGTTTTCTATTTCTGTGTGTTTGGCCGGGTGTGGTTCTCAATCAGAGGCAGCTGTCTATCGTTGTCTCTGATTGAGAACCATACTTAGGTATCCTTTTCCCCCCTGTGTTTTGTGGGTAGTTGTTTTCTGTCTTTGTGTCTGTACCAGACAGCACTGTTTCGTTTCATTCCCTTTGTTATTTTGTTTAGTGTTCTGTTTTTAATAATACCATGAACATTGACCACGCTGCGCTTTGGTTCGATGATTCTTCATCTTCTTCAGACGACGAACGTTACATTGGCTAAGGTGTATGTAAACTTCTGACTTCACCTGTACATGTAGGTAGAGTTAAAGTGACTGTGCATAGATAATAAACAGAGAGTAGCAGCAGCATAAAAGGGGGGCTTCCTCTGACACCGTCTGGTATAGAGATCCTGGATGGCAGGAAGCTTGGCCCCAGTGACGTACTGGGCCGTATGCACTACCCTCTGTAGAGCCTTGTGGTCGGAGGCCGAGCAGTTGCCATACCAGGCAGTGATGCAACCAGTCAGGATGCTGTCGATGGTGCAGCTGTAGAACCTGAGAATCTGAGAACCCATGCCAAGTCTTTTCAGTCTCCTGAGGTGGAATAGGTTTTGTTGTGCCCTTTTCACGACTGTCTTGGTGTGTTTGGACCATGATAGTTTGTTGGTGATGTGGACACCAAGGAACTTGAAGCTCTCAACCTGCCCCACTACAGCCCTATCGATGAGAATGGTGGTGTGCTCGGTCGTCCTTTTCCTGTAGTCCACAATCATCTCCCTTGTCTTGATCACGTTCAGGGAGAGGTTGTTATCCTGGCACTACACAACATATAGTCTGTCTCATATTAGTCGTTGATCAGGACTACCACTGTATTGTTGTCGGCAAACTTAATGATGGTATTGGCCATGCAGTCATGGGTGAACAGGGAGTACAGGAGGGGACCATTCCTGATAAACACAAACTGTTGAGTGTGAAAAACCCAGTAGTGTTGCAGTTCTTGACACAAACCGGTGAGCCTGGCACCTACTACCATACCCTGTTCATAGTTACTTAAATCTTTTGTCTTGCCCATTCACCCTCTGAATGGCAAAGATACACAATCCATGTTTCAATTGTCTAAAGGCTTAAAAATCCTTCTTTAACCTGTCATCTACACTGATTGAAGTGGATTTAACAAGTGACATTAATAAGGGATCGTAGCTTTCACCTGGATTCACCTGGTCAGTTTATGTCATGGAAAGAGCAGGTGTCCTTAATGTTTTGTATACTCATTAGGACTGGAGCTGGCTTGACCACCATCTCCTAGTGGCTAGTAATGGGTAGTCTATGGTGTTGTAGGTCCATTGTGTCACGTTTCTGACCTTATTTACTTTGTTTTGTCTTTGTTTTGTTGGTCAGGGCGTGAGTTGGGTGGGTATTATCTAGGTTGTCTGTTTCTATGTGGGGTTTTCTAGTTTGGCCTGATATGGTTCTCAATCAGAGGCAGCTGTCATTCATTGTCTCTGATTGGGAACCATATTTAGGTAGCCTGTTTTCACTGTTGGTTTGTGGGTGTTTGTTTCCTGTGTCAGTGTTTGTGCCACACGGGACTGTTTTTGGTTAGATTCTCTTTGTTATTTTGTATTGTGTCATGTTCAGTTGTTTCTATTAAAACATGGACACTTACAAACGCTGCGTTTTGGTCTGATCCCTGCTACACCTCCTCTTCAGACGAAGAGGAGGAAATCTGCCATTACAGAAACACCCACCAACCAAGGACCAAGTAGCGTGGTAAAGGACAGCAGCAGCAGCGGGCAAAAGACACAGGATTCATGGACTTGGGAGGAGATTCTGGACGGCAAAGGACCCTGGACTCAGCCAGGGGAATATCGCCGTCCCAGGACAGAGTTGGAGGCAGCGAAGACAGAGAGGCGCTGGTATGAGAAGGCAGCACGGCGGCGCGGTTGGAAGCCTGAGAGTCAGCCCCAAAAATTTCTTGGGGGGCACACGGGGGGTGTGGCTAAGCCAGGTAGGAGACCTGAGCCAACTCCCCGTGCTTACCGTGGAGAGAGAGGGCGTCGTACTGGTCAGGCACCGTGTTATGCGGTGGAGCGCACGGTGTCCCCAGTACGCGTGCTTAGCCCGGTGCGGTACATTCCAGCTCCTCGTATCGGCCGGGCTAGAGTGGGCATCGAGCCAGGTGCCATGAAGCCGGCTCAACGCATCTGGTCTCCAGTGCGAAGAGGAGGAAATCTGCCGTTACACATTGCTGCTTTACATTCAACCTCAGCTGTTACGTTCAAGGATATTTGACGGCTGTTTCTTGTAGACTAAATATAGAACATGGAAATCAATTGTGTTGATTGAGCACCACTGGGCCCTGGCCTTTTCACAGGTGTTTGTGGATGTTTTCATTTGAATTCTCATAACTGTGTTTTTCCTTGAATTCAGGCTGTAGTTATATGAATCGTAACGCATCACATTTAGCAGGCTGCAGGAAAAAAACATTGGCAGAATGCATCATCAAGCCTGTTTGTTGATTAAAATGTTGTTCTCTCAATCCAGGCTCTGTCAGGTTGGATAGGATTGCACTGGGGAAATGTTACCTATGTTTGCTTCACTGAAAGTGATAAAAGCACCTCAAATAAATCACAAGGTCACTCCTATGCCTCCAACCCTTAACCTGTCTCAGCACTGAATACATTGCCCCCACAGTATCAATTTAGTATTGATACCTGTATCAGTTATGTATGAAACTTACAAAAAAAATAGGTGCCATTTGTCTTTCTCTGGGTACCAACATATATACAGTACCAGTCAAAAGTTTGGACATACCTACTCATTCAAGGGTTTTTCTTTATTTGTAACATTTTCTATGTTGTAGAATAATAGTGAAGACATCAAACCTATGAAATAACATATATGGAATTATGTAGTAACCCAAAAATATATTTTATATTTGAGATTTTTCAAAGTAGCCACCCTTTGCCTTAATGACAGCTTTGCACACTCTTGGCATTCGCTCAACCAGCTTCATGAGGTAGTCACCTGGAATGCATTTCAATTAACAGGTGTGCCTTGCTAATTTGTGGAATTTCTTTCCTTCTTAATGCGTTTGAGCCAATCAGTTATGTTGTGACAAGGTAGAGGTGGTATACTATTTGGTAAAAGACCAAGTCCATATTATGGCAAGAACAGGTCAGTCAATACGGAACATTTCAATAACATTTGAGGACCGCCACAGGAAAGGATTACTCAGATTTACCTCTACTGCGGAGGATAAGTTCATGAATTGCAGCCCAAATAAATGCTTCACAGAGTTCTAGTAACAGACACATCTCAACATCAACTGTTCAGAGGAGACTGAGTGAATCAGGCCTTAATGCACAGGTGTCAAACTCATTCCACGGGGGGCCGAGTGTCTGCGGGTTTTCACTCCTCCCTTATACTTGATTGATGAATTAACATCACTAATTAGTTAGGAACTCCCCACACCTGGTTGTCTAGGGCTTTATTGAAAGGAAAAACCAAAAACCTGCAGACACTAGGCCCTCCGTGGAATGAGTTTGACACCCCTGCCTTAATGATTGAATTGCTGCAAAGAAACCACTACTAACGGACACCAATAAGAAGAAGAGAGTTGCTTGGGCCAAGAAACACGAGCAATGGACATTAGACCACTGGAAAGTCAACATTTTAGATTTTAGTTTCCAACCGCCGTGTCTGTGAGACGCAGAGTAGGTGAACGGATGATCTCTGCATGTGTGGTTCCCACTGTGAAGCATGGAGGAGGAGGTGTGATGGTGTGGGGGTGCTTTGCTGGTGAAACTGTCAGTGATTTATTTAGAATTCAAGGCACACTTAACCAGCATGGCTACCACAGCATTCTGCAGCGATATGCCATCCCATCTAGTTTGCTCATTGTGGGATTATCATGTGTTTTTCAACAGGACAATGACCCAAAACACATCTCCAGGCTGTGTAAGGGCTATCTTTCAAAATAGAGTGATGGAGTGCTGCTTCAGATGACCTGGCCTCCACAATCCCCTGACTTCAACCCAATTGAGATGGTTTAGGATGAGTTGGACTGCAGAGTGAAGGAAAAGTAGCCAACAAGTGCTCAGCATATGTGGGAACTCCTTCAAGACTATTGGAAAAGCATTCCTCATGAAGCTGGTTGAGAGAATGCCAAGAGTGTGCAAAGCTGTCACCAAGGCAAAGGGTGCCTCCTTTGAAGAATCTGAAATATAAAATATATTTTTATTTGTTTAACACTTTTTTGGTTTCTACATGATTACATATGTATAATTTCATAGTTTTGATGTTTTCACTATTATTCTACATTGTAGAAGATAGTAAAAATAAAGAAAAACCCTTGAATGAGTAGGTGTGTCAAAACTTTTGACTGGTACTGTATATAAAAACAACTAATCAGAAGACTGGTATCTGATAGTTTCGACCAGGTCTCAGAGCATTTTGTATTATTCTGTATGTAAATCCAATACAGTCCATTTAGTATGATATGTTACATTTTGTATGGCATGTATTCCTTTTTTCAAAGCTTTAAAATTGCGTATAGATTGTTGCTTCCATCAATGTAATTGTCTGCATCATTTCCAATCACCCATATATTTTTTTGTTTGAACGTAGGCCTTGAAATACATCCACAGGTACACCTCCAATTGACTCAAATGATGTCAATTAGCCTATCAGAATCTTCTAAAGCCATGACATCATTTTCTGGAATTTTCCAAGCTGTTTAAAGGCACAGTCAACTTAGTGTAAACTTCTGACCCACTGGAATTGTGATACAGAGAATTATAAGTGAAATAATCTGTCTGTAAACAATTGTTGGAAAAATTACTTGTGTCATGCACAAAGTAGATGTCCTAACCGACTTGCCAAAACTATAGTTTGTTCACAGGAAATGTGTGGAATGGTTGAAAAACTAGTTTTAATGACTCCAACCTAAGTGTAGGTAAACTTCCAACTTCAACTGTATATATATATATATATATTCATACATATACACATATATATACATACATACATACACATACATGTATACATATATACACATACACACTTTTCTTTAGAATATACCCCTCCCTCAATTGGAGTAAACTAACAAACAATAACACTTAGGCTTTTACTGCCGGCGTATACATTCTATACACATTTTACAGACACAATCTATTTTACAATAGTGATATTATGTTTGTTTTTAGTCCTGGCCTTCCTCTATTTCTGATGTTCATCCAGTTTGATTTCTATTTGCCATATATTTGTAACTGTGCTATTTCACAAAAGTTCAGATCCTATATACATTTTACAGACCCCGTATGTTTTACATTGGTTATCGTGTTGTTATTAGTCCCACCCTTAGCTATTAGTCCCACCCTTAGCTCCATTCAACCCCTCCCATCTATCTCTTAACATCATCCATATTGGATTTCTATTTGCCATATTATTTTTCAACTGTGCTGTGGTGCTTCACAAAAGTACTGAACCTTTCTATTCTCATAGCTTCTACAGATTGTAAATTAAAGATAACATGTTTTGCTAAAATAATTATAATATCATTGATCGATTGACTATGACTTTTCAAATGAGTTCTAGGTAAACGTTGCAATTCTTCAGCCATTCCTGGACCTGTGACCAAAAAACGAGTATGGACAGTACCAGAATAAATGATCTAATGACTCTGCCTCCTCGCAGCAAAATCAGCAGAGCTGGGAAGATTGTATCCTTCATATATGGCATGTATTAATTTGTGGATGTCCATCCCCCATTTTGTATGATATGTTATGAATTCCAATTCGTATTATATGTTATGAATTTGCTTAACTTACAATATGTTACGAATTTGCAAAATGTACTATATGTTACGAATTTGCTAAACTTGACATTTGACAAATTCTAGCTAGGTGGCTAATGTTAGCTAGGCTAGGGGTTAGTGGTAAGGGTTAAGGTTAGGGTTAAGTTTAGGAGTTAGGTAAAAGGGTTAAGGTTAGGGGAAGGGTTAGCTAACATGCTAAGAAGTTGCAAAGTACCTACAAAGTAGGTTGTTCATGATGAGTTTCGAACTCTCAACCTTTGGGTTGCTAGACACTTGTGTTATACACCACTTATCCACCTCGACCAGCCTTAAGTAACCATCCGTCTTATCTAACCATACCAAACGTAACCTATCATACTAATTTGTGTGTCCCGGATTTACATGTACTATGTTACGTCTAGTCTATGAGACCAGGCTGATAGTTCTTGTTCCTCTCACCATTAGAAGTTAACATAGAGATAATATTTCACAAACTGCACCTTATCAGAGGTGTGATTGGCGTTTCTTCATATTCTCACCATCCAGTGTGCAGTGGCACTACGGTGCTAAATGTCAGTCAGTGGAGATGAGAAGCAGTTTAAAGCTGATGCTGCACAGACCTACTCTACTCTTTTTAAATTACTCATATCGATAAAATGATTGTACAGGGGAGTTAATGGCCATGGGAGGGAAAAGCACCAGGGATCCCCTTGATGATGGAAATTGTGACATTTGGCATATGCAAATGTGCAGATTTTTGCTGCAGAACAGCATTCATGACATAGTGGAAACATATTTACAACAAATAGTATTTTGTTGTGTGAGACATACTGCATGTGGCTTGAAAAATAACAGCTCTATAGGACAGCGACGGATCTCAACATTTCAGTTCTCGCTTGAGGTATTTTACAATAACTTCACCTATACAGTAGCCTTCACAGAGTATGATATTCTTATAATACGTTTTTTTTCTCCTCCAGATAAATGCAATTTTGAGGAAGAATGACCTCACTGCACAGTATGTGTGTGAGGGATAGTATATTTGCAGCACAACCATATGAGACAAACAATAAATAGGAAGCCTCTGTGATTCAAGGCCATAGGTGAAGGGAGCATGAAGGTTAGCAGTGGAAATCTATTCCGAGTCTATGTCAGTCAACGTTCTCTCATGTCATGAGCATGTCTTCCAGGGAGGGTTCTCAGTCCTCTAGTCTCACTAGTAGTGGAAGATTTACTGTCCCCACTGGGGCTTTAATGATAAGGCCTGGATGTACAGAATAAAGAAAAACAAATAAAACCTCCCCTGTCTCTATAACTTAGAGGGTAAACGTTTTAAACACTGCCATACTGGTTTCTTACTACTCTCCATTTTGTGTCATATTGCACATAATGCCACAGTGAATCTTGATCTCAATCTCCTCTACAGTACCATGGGAACAATAGGCGATGTTCCATAGTTTTAACACAGCATTCTTTCTGGACAGGCTCTGTCCCTTGTGACACGTGTCAAAGAAAGCAGCTTGGCACAGAGGGCCCTCACCTCTTTTCAACTGTTTAACTTCCAGACGTCCTAAACATCCGCCAAAGCAAAGTGTCAATCACAGGTTCAAAGTGGTCATTAAAGACCATACTCACAGTCTGTATTGTCTCCTCAGTTTCAAGGCTCAGTTAGAGGAGCTAAATAGAATGAGTGCATGGACTTGAAGTTGACCCCTTGGATCATCCTCAGATGAGAAGTCAACATGTTGCTTTTTACTAAAGTAGGGCTCCCGAGGGCAGTACATCACCACTGTCTACACTAGAGAGATTAAATCAACGCCAGTCAATTGATCTAGCTATCCAGGCGTTCACATTGATGTGTTCAACTGTGATAACATTTTGAAGTCCTTCCAAATGTGCCACTCTCGCTCGTGATTGACAAAGACACATCAAAAGCCAATTTGGCTCACATTGAAATCTAGTTGCCATGGACACTGACATTTTTTTTATTTATTTATTTAACCTTTATTTAACCAGGTAGGCAAATTGAGAACACGTTCTCATTTACAATTGCGACCTGGCCAAGATAAAGCAAAGCAGTTCGACACATACAACAACACATAGTTACACATGGAGTAAAAACAAACATATAGTCAATAATACAGTGAAAAAGATAAAAAAATAAGTCTATATACAATGTGAGCAAGTGAGGTGAGATAAGGGAGGTGAAGGCAAACAGATATATGTATAAATAAATAAAAATATAAAAAGGCCATGGAGGCGAAGTGAGTACAACACAGCAAGTAAAATAAAAACTAAAAAAAACACTGGAATGGTTGGTTTGCATTGGAAGAAAGTGCAAAGTAGAGACAGAAATAATGGGGTGCAAAGGAGCAAAATAAATTAATAAATAAATACAGTAGGTAAAGAGGTAGTTGTTTGGGCTAAATTGTAGATGGGTTATGTACAGGTGCAGTAATCTATGAGCTGCTCTGACAGCTGGTGCTTAAAGCTAGTGAGGGAGATAGGTGTTTCCTTTGTTTGAAATCAAAGGGAAACAGTGTCAATATTAGCTCCAGTTTGGAATTATAATAAAAAAATTGTAACAGGTAAAAATCATTAAAACATGAAAGGCTAATAGATTTAATAGTTCTAATCCTGCTCCTGATGTCATAATAAATATCATATTTTAGTGACCCTTGCATTGGTGAGCATATTATAACTATTGATGGTTTGACATTATGGACTCAGGAAAGATTGCTCTTCATAGTATCTACAATTCAGTCCATACACAATTGTGTAAGTTCTTAGATGCCTTCTTCGAAGATTGACAGAGAGCAGCATACCACAATGTGTTTGTCACACCATGATCTGTTTCACCCGTCTTTGTGCTTGTCTCCACCCCCCTCCAGGTGTCGCCCATCTTCCTCGTTATGCCCAGTATATTTATACCTGTGTTCTCTTTTTGTCTGTTGCCAGTTCGTCTTCTCTTGTCAGGTCTTACCAGTGTGTTTTCCTGTCTCGCTGTGTTCTCAAGTTCTGTTTCCTCGTTTCCATGGTTCTGACCATTCTGCCTGCCCTGACCCCGAGCCTGCCTGCCGTTCTGTACCTGCCTGACTCTGACCCGTTTACGAACCTCTGCCTGTCCTGACCCCGAGCCTGCCTGTCGTTCTGTACCTGCCTGACTCTGACCCGTTTACGAACCTCTGCCTGTCCTGACCCCGAGCCTGCCTGTCGTTCTGTACCTGCCTGACTCTGACCCGTTTACGAACCTCTGCCTGTCCTGACCCCGAGCCTGCCTGTCGTTCTGTACCTGCCTGACTCTGACCCGTTTACGAACCTCTGCCTGTCCTGACCCTGAGCCTGACTGCTGTTCTGTACCTGGATTACGGACCTCTGCCTGCCTTTTACTTGTCTTTTGCATGCCCCCTGTTTGGGTCAATAAACATCTGTGACTCTAGCTGTCTGGGTCTTATCCTGAGTTCTGATAGTGTTGTATTGTGTTAAAAAACAACAGAGATTTGAGCCTTTACCTTAACAGCAGACAACATGGCTATCTGTGGTTCTACCAACAGATTCCATCCCTTTAGGGTTTATCAAGGAGAGTTTGAGGCTTTCTAGCAGTAAACCTTGGTTAAATTCCTGTTGCCATGCTGTTTATTCTCCACTGCCCTCGGATTCTCCACAATGTGAAAAACATGACAGTTGAGGTACTGACTACAAGTTCTAAGAGAATATGTTCAGATTGACCCGTTTGAATCACTTTACCATTCAGTCTCTAGATTGCTGGTGCTCAAGCATAGGGAGGGTAGTGTGTTTCTTCCCTGGTTTACATTCACTCTTTTGCAGGTTTTACTATATCATTTCTGCCATCCTAGACACATTTCCTCATCTGCTTGGTACTTCCCTTATGCACTATTTTCTGTACACTAACTATATGACAGGTTAATATTTAAGTCATAATGGCCTCAAAGCCAGTCTTTGGAGGATACATTGGCACTGGTGTTGTTAGGCCTGAGACGAAGTGGAGGGCCGGCAAATCGTGCCAATATATCCTCCAAACACCGGCTTTGAGGGCATTATCACTTTTATACAACGGATTAGTAACATATTGAAATAATATTTTCATTAAAAAAATGTTTTTCATGAATTTAATAATTCTACTTCATCCTTCCACCAGATATAGTCCCGACACAAATCTAGGGTTGCTACCCAAGCCGGCTGGTGGTTCGTATATCGGTTCGATTGCCAGAGACTTGACCCTGTCATTCAGTCTTTTTGTTCTGTATCTAATGTTCTAAATGTTCCATTGCCATACTGGCTGGCAACGCTCTTATCCCTTGCTTGCTAGCTAGCCAACTACAGCTAATTTACTGTCATGTCAAACAGTGCAGCCAGAATAACAACATTAGCTGCATTTACATTTGTTTAAGTTGTTTTCTCGTGTCATTTATTTGGATATATCCATAACAATGAGCTAATGAGGCACGAATTCGCCTGGCATAGAAAATGTGCTCTCTCATCAGGACACTGTTGTTCAGTTAACAATTTCACTTCAAACTGAAGCTGGAAAGACTGCAAACTACCTGCACTTTGTTTTGTTTTACCTTTTTTAAATGTACATTTCTTTGTATATATCAATAAAAATTATGCCAGCTGATTCATGATTTCGACTGTCTGAGAATCGCTGTCTGCCTTTCTGTCTCGTCTCGACTACCGACCCATACACCTTCTTTACTATGGGACAGCTGGAGATTGAAATTGAATACTGAAACAATGTTGCAAATGTTGGAGAGACAGCAAGGTTTATACAAATCTTCACTGTTGAAAACCAAATGTTGGTCGAAAAGAAATGTAAGATAATGTCTAGATGCTTTTTATAGTGGAAATCAAGTTTATAAATTGCCTGGTTGGGCTGATGAGACACTGGATTGCACAGTAAGATGGAACAGCGTAAATAGTCATTTTCGTGTCATAGATTTAGCTAGTGGAATAGACACCGGCTGGAATGCTCTTTTAACCAATCAGAATTCAGGATTAGACCCATCCGTTGTATAAAGTCTACCAGACTAACTGTCTATCCTGTACTCTATCCACCATTCATAGTGACAATAGTGGTAGGTGGATCGTTTGTCCAGATCTGTATTAGGCTAACTAGCAATCATACCACACATAAAAGCATTCAAAGCTGCATCAATTTTCCATATGAATCCACAAGAACAAATAGGTATAGCTGATAGGCAGCGGAGAAACCAGGTGCATAATTGTGCATGAAAAGACAGTGAAGACATGAGAGATGCGGCTCAAAAATCTTTCCTATTGATCTTGTTTAGGGACATTACAATTATCCTACCTATAGTAGTCTACAACACCACAATACAATGAATAATTGCGTTATTATACTCTAGGTTGCAGTAAAAATGTCATTTGAATAGCAGCGGGAAAGCCCTGTAATTTGAGTGTTTCATTCAATTTGTATTTATTTATTTTATTTATTGAACCTTTATTTAACTAGGCAAGTCAGTTAAGAACAAATTCTTATTTACAATGACGGCCTACCCCGGCCAAACCCGGACGACGCTGGGCCAGTTCTGCGCCGCCCTATGGGATCGGTGGATCAGTTGTGGGTCTTCCCTCTACAGTTTATAAGGTCTAGAAAGGAACAGTAGCCAGCCAGTCTGGGTGTATTTTTACTTCTGTTTTATTTTCTATTTTACTAAGCTGCGCTGTCTGTTGCAGATCATCATTCTCCCAAGTCCTATAATAGTGTGACCACATATGCTCCTGGCAGTCCCAGTTACTCAGGAAAGCTTAACACATGCTCTGCCTCCTCTCCAACCCGAGCCTAAATATGTGTAATGTAACTATTAAAATGTATTACTTTTTATATGTGGTAGAAACACAACCAGTCACAATGTTTGAATCGGATTAGGCTACTTGAAAATTCTCTTGTAGGCATATGCTCACGTTCATCCAAAATATCATTTCAGCGTCCTCAAAATGGCTTGACATTAAGCAGGTTTCCATCCAACCTTTTTATGCGAGGAAAGTACATGTCGTATGAAAAATGTCAGAATATCATGGAAAAGCATACAATTTATTACGTTACAGATGAAATAATGATGAACTTCACATTGTGGTGAAAGTGCACAGTGATGAGCTTGATGCGCCTTTCAATAAATATTGAGGGTCTTATTCTGGTGTCAAAATGATCGAAGCTTGGCTGCAGTTTGACAAATAAAAATAATATTGCACTTTTGTCCATAATAATCTGATCACGTAGCCTATACCCGCACTGTGTCTGTGAGCTGTTGTCTAGAGCACACATGCCAATACCAGAGTGGACACATTCACTATACCTACACAACATTTTAGGTGACAAAACCAGCAGACCTAGAGTTGAAAATGCAATGGAAATCCATTTAACTTGTATTTTTTTTATTCGGTACATGAGAATTGAACCACAAAGTTATTTTCATGTGCACTATGTATTTATGCACATAATTTTACCCACAACAAATTGAATTAGATGGAAACACAACTCTGATGGGACAACACAATCTCACACTCAATTCGTGCTAATATGTAGAAAAAGTATTTCAGCAGATTTTGTGTTTATTTTGAGTTTTAGTGTGGCTTAATTTGTAGGAAAATACATGTTTGGGGGGCAAGCTTTGGAACAATCTTTTGAAAGTTATTGGAGCAATGCATTTTGGGCAATGGTGTTCTACACTGCCTTTTTGTATCCCAAATTTATTTTTTATAAAAAACAAGTGTTAACAACCCAATATTGTTAATCAGGGGTGGAAGGTAGCCTAGTGGTTAGAGCGTTGGGCTAGTAACAGAAAGGTTGCTGGATTGAATCCCCGAGCTGACAAGGTAAAAATATGTCATTCTGCCCATGAACAAGGCAGTTAACCCACTGTTCCCCGGTAGGCCTCATTGCAAATAAGAATTGGTTCTTAACTGACTTGCCTAGTTAAATAAAGGTGAAATAAAAAAATGTAATTACAAATATCAACCATGTAGTCACCGAAATACTTACAATATAACAGTAGCCTTAGGTTAAAAAAATGGTTTTATTAATGTCAATATTGTTTTCTATGCTTGTTTTCGCTTAATACTTTGGGATACTGGTTGTCACGGCCGTTGAAAGAACTGGACCAAGGTGCAGCGTGGTGAGCGTACATATTCCTTTATTTCATATGACGCCAACAAAAACAATAAACACTACAAAACAAACCGTGAAGCTAAAGGCTATGTGCCATAAACAAAGTCAACTTCCCACAAAGACAGGTGGAAAAAAGTGCTACCTAAGTATGGTTCTCAATCAGAGACAACGATAGACAGCTGTGCCTGATTGAGAACCCTACCCAGCCAAAACATAGAAATACAAATAATAGAATATAGAATACCCACCCCAACTCACACCCTGACCAAACCAAAATAGAGACATAAACAGGATCTCTAAGGTCAGGGCGTGACACTGGTGCTATGTCGGATTTTATGAGGGTTGCCAGATTGGAGTAAAAAGCTGTATTTGTCAGTTTTTTTCTTTGGTATCAATGAAGGCATTTGATTGGGGAATGGGGATACATTATCATGATGGGAAATTAAATACTCAATAAGTGTGGGAAAACAGAAGACCCGCAAAAACATCTGTTTGGTTTAAATTCCCCTGGTGCAACTGCATGGTATTTGCAATTATAACGAGTCTGTACTATGATCAATTAAGCCATATCAATGCAGTTAAACAGGTTCATGTAAAATAATGAATTATGCTGACTTACACTTATGGCACTTCCAAGGCCGTTTCACGATGATTGTTATGGTCGTGTCAATCATGTTGTATACGTAAGCTATTGTAACAAGGCATATGCCAGCATTGTAGGACTACTGCCTCTGCCCAGAGGCCTACTAGGCTTTCATGGCAACGGCCGTTAGAGCTCACTTTGCCACGTATGAGCCTTGGTTAGAGTCCTCGTTGCAGCTTTCACTTTTTTCCGCTACATTGGTGGCAGTGTTGGGATTACGTTCAGCTCACACCTAGTTATGTGATCTAGTGGTGGGAAGCATTCTGTTCTTCAACATTGTGTTGGGTGTAATTACATTGATATATCCAGTGAACAATGGATAAGCAACAATGGGCATGACAGATAGAAGTAGTCACTTCAGGTGTCATCAAGCCTTACATCAAAGTTGCCTCTTGCTGAGTGGAAAGTGCCATGCCCAGACCAGTTATTCAGAAGAAAATCCTCTGTATGTCTAATTTGCATAAGTTAACTTACCTGTGTGGACCCAAAACAAACACATTCTACACCTTTACAAATACCTGTTTATAGTGTTATTACAAACATGATGTTCTTTTGTTACTAAAGCTTATACATATAATAACCTGACAATGATCCACATCATGTGGGTAGACAAATAATGTAAGTGTGTTCTACAGCAAAACACAACTATCCGTTTTTAGGATGCAAACCAGTTATATGAGTCACTGTTGATCCATCCTGTTCTGATCTAATGAGATGGATGTAGGATTTTCTACGGCCTAGAATCTTGGCCTTTCCCAGTCATGAAAGATGAAGCTAGGCCTCTTGGTTCTCATTGGCGATGACTGAACTCAAATTAGGGGTTATATGTCAGACTCTCCTATACCACTTTGCCCAACATGTTATACCCCAGAGGTTGTAAATAAACCCTTTTTAAGGTGATATAACTTGTATCATTATTATAGGGCTGCAATACCCAAACTGAGCATTTCTCACTGGAGATTGCTGCTGACATTGAACATAGTTTAGGGTTAAGTTATTCAATTAATTTCAGACTCTCCTATACCACATTTCCAAACTTCTTATACCCCATAGGTTGTAAATAAACCCTTTTTAAGCTGATACAACTTGCATCATTATTATAGGGCTGTGAAACCCATAGCCGAATGGCTTCATTTATTTATGGAGAGCAATTTATGTTTTAAAACAGGTAGTGTCCATTTATTTACAGTAGAGTGTTGATTAATTATTGATTTCTTCAGTGGAAATACAGAATATGTAAAAAAAATGCCAAGTATACCAAAAGCTAAATCAGGTAGAGATTTAGGGCTATTTAACCATGTTAATCATTACTGAAACATGCAAACTACAAACATTTAACCAGTCAAAGATAATGAATAGATGGCAACTAGATACAAATATTTTATAAAAAATTATGAATACAAAAGTCAAGAGTTGGCTATAACATCAGTAAAAACAAAGTGAGTGTGTGTATATATGTGTGTAAGTGTTGGTGTGTAAGTGTATAATGGTGTGTATTATATAATTTCCCAACATAAAATGGTATCCACATTCCCCAATCAAATATCTTCCTCGATACCACAAAAAAAAGGAGACAAATCTGTATTTTTTTCTCCAATCTAGCAACCCTCATAAAATTCGACATACTTCGACATACCTCAAATAATTCGACACAAATTCGGAAGGTATTCAGACCCCTTGACTTTTTACACATGTTGTTACGTTACAGCCTTATTCTAAAATGAAATAAATTGTTATTTTTCCTAATAAATCTACACACTATAATAAGCAAAAACAGTTTTTTTTTTAAATGTTTGCAAACGTATAAATAAAATAATAATAATATATCACATTTACATAAATATTCAGACCCTTTACTCAGTACTTTGTTGAAGCACCTTTTGCAGCGATTACAGCCTCGAGTCTTCTTAGGTATGACGCTACAAGCTTGTCACACCTGTATTTTGTGAGTTTATCCCATTCTTCTCTGCAGATCCTCTCAAGCTGTCAGGTTGGATGGGGAGCGTTGCTGCACAGCTATTTTCAGGTCTCTCCAGAGATGTTTGATCGGGTTCAAGTCTGGGCTGGGCCACTCAAGGACATTCAGAGACTTGTCCTGAAGCCACTCCTGCATTGTCTTGGCTGTGTGCTTAGGGTCGTTGTCCTGTTGGAAGGTGAACCTTCACCCCAGTCTGAGGTCCTGAGCGCTCTGGAGCAGGTTTTCATAAGGATCTCTCTGTACTTTGTACCCTTCATCTTTGCGTTGATCAAAGTCTCTCAGTCCCTGCCGCTTAAAAACAGTTCCACTGCATGATGCTACCACCACCATGCTTTACCGTAGGGATGGTGCCAGGTTTCTTCCAGATGTGAAGCTTGACATTTAGGCCAAATAGTTCAATCTTGGTTTCATCAGACTAGAGAATCTTGAATCTCATGGTCTGAGAGTCTTTAGGTGCCTTTTGGCAAAGTACAAGCAGGCTGTTATGTGCCTTTTACTGAGGATTGGCTTCCGTCTGTCAACTCTACCATAAATGCCTGATTGGTGGAGTTGGTTGTCCTTCTGGAAGGTTCTCCCATCTCCACAGAGGAACCCTAGAGCTCTGTCAGAGTGACCATCAAGTTCTTGGTCACCTCCCTGACTAAGGCCTTTCTCCCCCAATTGTTCAGTTTGGCTGGGCGGCTAGCTCTAGGAAGAGTCTTAGTGGTGATGGAGGCCACTGTGTTCTTGGGGACCTTCAATTCTGCAGAAATGTTTTGGTACCCTTCCCCAGATCTGTGCCGAGACACAATCCTGTCTTGGAGCTCTACGGACAATTCCTTCGACCTCGTGGCTTGGTTTTTGCTCTGACATGCACTTTCAACTCTTGGATCTTATATAGACAGGTGTGTGCCTTTCCAAATCATGTCCAATCAATGTAATCTACCACAGGTGGACTCTAAACCAGTTGTAAAAACATCTCAAGGATGATCAATGGAAACAGGATGAACCTGAGCTCAAAATCGAGTCTCATAGCAAAGGGACTGAATACTTATGTGAAGAAGGTATTTCTGTTTTAGTTTTTTTTATAAATTTGCAAACATTTCTAAAAACCTGTTTTCGCTTTGTCATTATGGGGTATTGTGTGCAGATTACTGAGTATTTTTTAAAATCCATTTTAGAGTAAGGCTGTAACGTACCGAAATGTGGAAAAAGTCAACGGGTCTGAATACTTTCTGAAGCCACTTATTTATAAGTGGGAAACAAAAAAGTGAGTGTAGAACACTATTGCCCAGCATGCATTGCTCTAATAACTTTGAAAACATAGTTCCGAAGTTTGCCACCCCAAAATGTATTTTCCTATGAATGAACTTACATAAAAATGTGTCTTTTCACACAATTTAAGACACACAAAAATCCACGAAATCTTCTGAAATACTTTTTCTACATACAGTACTTGCACGAATTGAGTGTGAGGTTGTGTTGGATGTGGAAAATATTGTTTTTATGCAAATGTTTGAACATTTGCATGAAAATCTTTCGCAACTGGATTGAAACCTAGCTATAAACACCATAAAGACTCTGGCAAGTGCTCTAATCCAGTGTCACTTTGATTATGCCTGCACATCACGGTTCAATAGCAGCCCCAAACGTCTAAAGAATAAGCTACAGCCAAAACAAGCTTGTGAGAATTGTGCTTGAACTACCCTCTCATACTCATCTGGAGGTCAATCATTTTCAGCAGCTAGGCTGGCTATCTGTGGAAAAAATTGTAGTATTAATTCAACTTGGTCTGGTCCACAGAATTATCCCAGATTCAGCCCCCAGGTACCTATGCAACTATTTGTTATTTGTTAGAGCTGTCCACCAGAAAAATACCAGAGCCACAGACTGTAATATTAACTGTTTTAAATATAACAGTCTACCTGGTAAGAACAATTAAGCAATAAGGCACAAGGGGGTGTGGTATATGGCCAATATACCACGACTAAGAGCTATGCTTTGTTAATTGGTTGTATGGTGCAGTGGCACAGAAACCTGTTAATGGAACATTTGTTGCATATATATATTTTATTTAACTATAAATATGGCATCAAAATGTACAAAATCTGATTTCCCCCTAGCTTATCATGGTCTGCAGCCGGCTCTGATCGTAGTGTAGGCCTAGTGAAACAAGCAGGGGGAGCAAGCTCGTCCGTGGTGGTCGGCGAACCCTCAACCTTCTGGCCTGTAGCCCTGCGTGGCATCGACTATGTCACAAAAACATGCCAGAGTGGCAAAGTGGATGTTTATCCACGTTTATAACCACAGGGTCGCTAGAGTTGCTGTTATTTGTGGACATAAACATACTTTTTTATCAATTCTATTACGGTTTTCATTTTTATTTTTAAAGTTCAAAGGGAGGGTCAAGTGAAAATATTTGTAACGTTGGGGAGGGGGGTGCTTATTTTTATGACCCCCACCCAGTGAATTTAGAACTGACCCTTCAAATTGATTTTCTTTTGTTGGAGAATGCCATGTCCTGTGAGGGCTTGTCTTGTCTCATGTAGTTATCCATGCGTATTGTGACCGGTAGATTAGAGATAGATTCCCCGGGATCCTCTTAGGGACACACATTACAGGGCAGCGTAACACCTGGAGGGAGTCATGCTAAGGTTGAATCCATGCCAGTCACTGGACTTACCTCTGCTATCTGGGTTAATGTCTCCGATAAGTAAAAGCATCTCTGGGATCCTCCAGTAGCATCAGTCCAGTCCTCATGGATCCTTCTTCTGGTCCTCTGGGGAAACACAGATAATCGAAGGGTTAATCAAACGGCTCCTTTTTGCTCTACGCACAGGAAAACATATGGCAGAGTGCAATGTGTGAATGAATCTCTTAATAGCGTTTGAGTGGTTTGAAAAACATTTCTGCCCAAACAAAGATAGAAATCCATGTAGAAATCCATATTTTAGTATCTAGCCAGCTCACGCTGCTGTTTTGGTTCAGAACAGGGTCATTGGTTTTAGTAGTGCTCATAAAGGAGTAGTTTCCAACTCCGGTCCTCCAGTAGCCCCAACAGTATACATTTCTGTTGTGGCCCAGGACAAGCACACTTGATTCTACTTATCAACTAGTCATCAACCCCTTACCCCTTAACAAGTAGAATGAGGTGTGTTTGTCTGGGGCTTCAACAGAAATGTATACTGGTGGATGTACTCCAGCACTGGAGTTGGGAACCCCTGTCATAAAGGATTGATTATGGGAATTCATCTTAGGTGGGTGACCCTTATTACCTATAATGACCTATCATTGCCAGGGCTCACTGCAATAGCAATTCATGAGCACGTCCAACTGCACAACTATTTTTTCAAAACCTCAATTAACAGGAACAAGCTAATGAAATCCTGTATACCATATTCTGGCCATGCAATTTCCTGTGATCAGCAAACTGCTCGTACTAATTAAGCAAAACTCAATTTGCTTTCCTCCCTCTAAATGGCTTCCTGTATAAACCCGATGACTATTTTCCATCCTCACTGCCCAGGGGGAACATGGGTGCTCTCTCTGTTCATATTACGGAAAGGCAAGACAGTGATGAGAAACGGATGCTTTGTACCCAGTATATGTCATTTGTTAGCTAAATAGAATATGATGTATAGCCCTGCTGTTGTCTTTACTCATGTTGGTATGATCTTGTTTATAAAGTCTATATGCAACACTGCACTATTGAAAAGTTCCTATATAGAGACACCTACATACATATTAACTCAAGCTTCAGATGAGTGCGCTATCAGTATTCATATTAGTACTCTTGTTGAAATGAAATTATTCTCTATTCCCCTCTCCTGTGATCCACTGTTTGCGTGACATGCAGTATCTTGGGGAAAACACAGACAGAAATACAATGTTGAACAGTAGCTAATGGAAATCTGAAACACTGCTAGAATTTCAATAAATCCGAGGACGATAGATAACACCATTCAATTAGCTGGTAAGGATGCAATTTGCATTCTGTTGAAAGAGGTGATAGTTTGAGTGCCCTGAGGCAGCTGCCATATAGTGCAGGCGGGCCTATGAAAACCCCCCAAAAACGGCGGAAACAAGAACCAAAAGAAGAGTTTGGGGAGTCTTGGGCACTATTCTTTTAATTACTCATCATAATGACTCCATTTAGCTGTTCAATGACCCATTTTATGGCATTGAACAGGCCTGGGAAGCCCTGTGTCCTTGGCAGGATTGATCCTGCAGCTGCCCCAGATAGCTGCCCCAGCTAGCCTACACTGCAGAACTGAAAACCCTTCCCTCGACTCAGACCCCTGGGGGAATACAAGGGTCTCTCAAATATTGACATGAAAAACAACACGTCTACATGGGTTTTCACTGTTGTTAAACACAACCGTAACTCAATACATTATTTTCCAGAGAAAAAAAATGCAAACAGAGGAAAAAATTACCGGACGAGAAGCGCAAAACCCCAGGGGGACTTGAAATGTAAGTAAATGTTGTTTCCTGCACATATTTGTAAAAAATCAATGAAGTAACTAAATGAAGGAAACAAAATGACAAGTAAACAGGAATCACATCACATCTCCTATTAGAGCCAAATCATCCCCTCCCCCCATGTTATCTCAGAGGCTGAAGCGCTTCTCTACTCATACAGTACGTGTAGTTTTGACAGGATTCTGACCTATTTGTGATGTAAGTGTTTCTGAGGTGGGGTGGGGGGTGGGGAGCGGGCCGCAGGGGGGAGCCGGAGCCCAGGAGGAGTTGAAGGCCCCATATGGCCTTGGAGAGAGCGAGAGAGAGCATGAGTTTATGGCACATCACCTGCACACTGACCCTGAGCACTGGAAGGCTGGGCATCAACTCAGTCCAATCTGACTGACTGACTCTGCTCAGCTGCTGACAAGTGCAGAGGGGCACACAGGGGTATGTGGACCAAAATAGCCCTGCTGTGGTCCACTTCAGTTTGATGCAATTGCTCACAAATCACTGGCATGCACTTTCCTCCAAGATAGCGTTCCATAAAATAAGCTTTGTTGCACTGGAAATGCATTCCCTTTGTGTCTGAAATAATATACTCATGTATTCATTATTGAGGACACCCTGGATACCTTGTTTCAATTCGTGATAATAATAGCAATATTACAGGACATTGCTACACGCGATTAGTGAAGTCCTTAGGTATTACTGTCTCAAGTTAATGATGTTCCCCATGAGTATGGGGTTGAATTTCCTAGACCATTAATAAATTATTGCTATGAAGATACTGCACGTAGAACATTCTGTCTGCCAAGATACACAGATTGCATTACAATCTGTTCAATGTCAAATATCACACATATTATAAAGTTAACCACAGAAAGTAACGGTAATGTCATGGCATTGGTTATCCATGGTACTGGAATTACTTTAAGGCCCGGGATTCAAACCACACAGATTCCACGCATCACACCGATTTGGATGGAATGTCCACAATATGGATTCCCAATACAATGTTTTGTCTGGCTCGGTTGTTCTTGTACTAGATTCACTGTGGAAGATGTGTAGTAGAAAGATGTTGGCAGTTATTTGTGAGATAACCATCTGTCCATTCCACTCCCTCGGTCTGTCGACAAGAAAATACAATTAATATTGTACTAAAAAAGAACATGACAAGGCTGAACAATAGAAGATGAAACTGGGGCTGTTTGAATGTGGAAATCCAACATTTCCCAATTACAAACTTTGTTGTGTATTCCCCTCTATGATTAATACTTCAAAGCAGTGCAGCACAAAATAGGATGGTAATTACATTGTTAACGTAGTACTGCATTGCAACCCTTCTCTGAGGGACCTCAATGTGCTTGGTTGGTTAAAGCTGAGACTTTAACAAATGTACAAAGAAAACAACAGAGACGGGATGCGAGGTTTCAGAATGGAATGGATGGATTCATCTGAAAACCAAAAGAGCACTGGAATTCCCAAAGAATTCAATGAATAATGAAAGAACCCCTGGCCAATTCAATTAAAGACCATTTTGAACAGAAAGAAAATATGGGTTAGTATGTGTATCTCTGCTCTGAAAATATCCTATATTTAATCATGTGTGATATGTGTGATCTGCAGAAAATACAAATACAAAAATGAGATAAAAACTCAAATAATCTTCCAGGTATGAAAAAATGCCATCGGCTCACAAAAGCTTTGTAGGAGAAGAAAGTGAATTGCTAAGTGCGGTGGCTTTTTGTACAAGAGCATAATTCCAATGGAATTTTCCCAAAAGGCGGAGTTGGAGACAGATGCAGCACTACACAGCACAGTAACATACAGTGAAACCATAAGAATGATGTAAGGTTTTGCTGCATTTTTAAGACCTAGTCACATAAGCATTTCGCTGCACCTGCTATAACACCTGCTAAACTGTGTGCGCGACCAATAAACTTTGATGTGAGGTGTCTTAAAAGAAAGACGGCCATAAGAGAGGGCTGAGCACTTGACCTCTCGCGGCTGGCTGTCTTGGAGGCCATTTTAAGAGGAGAAGTATGCAGTCGTGCATTCATGAGTACCCCTATAATTCTTCTCTGTGATGGGCTGAGATGCACACACTGGGATTATGCTTAGACAATCACCGCGGGGACGCCCTATGACAAAGAACAGCCTCCACATGATGGAAACAGAAGCCCCGTTTACACCTGCTTCTAACATGGACTGTCCTGATCTTGTCGACATTCTGATTGTGCACACATATTTAGAGAGGTGTAGATGTTTAAAAGACTCATTGTGATCTGATTGTGATCAGATCTTCCTGACTACCTCCGGAGGGATCCATTGTGTCTGGATATCAATCATGTGTAAACAGAGCTGCATAGTCAAACCATTTAAATCATCGTTATACTGGTCTCTAAAATGGAAATATTTAGACCACACAATTAATCATCAGTTGGATTGAAAAGTGACTATATTCTGTGGTGGTGCAATGCAACCAACCTTTTTAAATGCAGTAACAGCCAAGCTAATCTAAAAACAATGGATTCAGGCTAATAAATTATGTTTGGGTGGAAAAGACTGATTCCAGGAAGACCTTATGGATCATTTCCCGAGGCAACTAATTGTTTCGTATTTGTTGAATTCTCACTTTGTTGCGCTATGCTCAAGATCCAGTAGGAAAACAGACTCTGTTTTTGTGAACTTGATTTCACATCTGAGTGAGTCAGTCTCTCCGTTAGACCTGGAGGCATGGAAGCGAGGAGCCACACTGTTGGTTCCCCCTAGGGAGACTGAGAGACTGGACTTTTCTGATGGACCAAACAGCAAGCCACTTGGAAAACAAAACACACCGAAATCCTTCAAATGAACATACCAAAAATAGATTATACAGTATTATTGTCTACCATCAGGCAATGTAAATACTCTCTGGCCCTTCCAAACACATTTCAAACAAAATGGGTTTCCAGATACTTTTACTACAAGTTTACTGGTTCAATATTGAAGGTATATGGCATTATTGTACAAGCATGTGTACTTGGAATGTTAAGATGAGTTGTTATACTGAAAGAAGTGTGAGACCAACACAACACGTGTGAGATACATTTCTTTAGTCCACGGGGAGCTGGAATCTTCAGGCGATCTCATTGAACCAACCACCAAAATGCTAGTCAGCTAAAAATGAATCATAACAACATGCTTATTAACACACTACCTTAGTTAAAGGAAGGACCTCAGGACACAAGAGAGGAGCACTGTTCAAAGTTTTTTATTCGTTTTTTTTTGTCCGAAATTTTTGTCAGCTTGACTAACTCATTTTTCAGCTTAATACTCATGACCAGCTGTAATAGTGAGGTTGACTGACTAGCCTAGAAAGGGTTGCATGAATTGATAGCAGCAGCGAACATTGGCATCATGCACACTATTGGATTCTGGAGGTTAAGTCGTGCATTTGTGTATAACCATATTTTGTAACCCCATACACGTTTGCTAATGTTAATGCTCTGACAAACGCTACAACTACAAATAGAGTGAAACTCTTCAAGTACGCTGTGATACAATAACATCCCATCATTACTTGATGGCTTTCACCTTTTACGACCTGTCAGTCGAAATGCTAACGTTCATATAACATTCATGAGCCATCTAAAAATGTCATCGCGTCATGAATACATCAAGATGACAGTGTCATGACTGTATGGACCCCCCACACACACTGTCCTATTAGAAGCTTGTCATGTCCAAATATGACGTCTGCTCACTATTCCATTATGGAGAGTTAATGCTTCAACCTGTCAATGTAACAAATGTCGCGCTCAATGTTATAACACATAAAAGCTGTACACTTAACTCTTACACTGTAAAAGAGGACTGTGCAGATCTGTGCGACTTTAATGGAGTATAGGGACTGGTGGTTGTGAACATGGCTGTTCTGCTCGGACGTAAAAAAGGACTGAATGGTACACTGAGGAATGCTAGGGGAAGCTATTAAATGACATGCACTCAGGGGGTTTCTGTGTACTTCGCCGGGGGAATTATTCATTTAGTAGCTGATCTTTGCCTCTTTGGGAAGGCTCTGTGTATGAATAGTAATGTGCTCCTGCGAATGGCCTCATACACACAGATGTGACAAAGAGATGAATGTACTCCCTTGCCTGTTTTTGCTCTCAAGAATCATTCACCAAGAGCGTCTTCATAGAGATTTCTAAAAGGCCATAATGACTTTTATACTTCATCAAAGCAGGATCTCTTAAGTGACACAGGCAATAATGTGTTATTATACTGGATATGTAGGGTGGAAAGATTAGCATGACAGTATAACAGGCTCACTGCATGTGTTTTTTTACTCTGGGGCTATTATTGCTTTGAGCATATTTTCTCCGGGGCCTTAAAAGCTATGGAAATCCACTGTATAATGGTATCTAGGATTGCTTCTGAGGCACAAAAAGGAAAGTTTGGGAACCCTTAAGATACTAATGGATAGAGGTTCTTTTCAGGAATAGAAAGGATTCTTCCAATATTGTGTGCTTTCAGTACAACAAAGACAAAGCTACATGAAGACACCAAGTGATTGATGGATTGGGTATTTTTCGAACATGCATGGTACACTATAAGGTAACACTTTATTTGGATAGATCAGTAACATTTCAGCTAACTATAGTTGATGTCGGAAGTTTACATACACCTTAGCCAAATGCATTTAAACTCAGTTTTTCACAATTCCTGACATTTAATCCTAGTAAACATTCCCTGTCTTAGGTTAGTTAGGATCACCAGTTTATTTTAAGAATATGAAATGTCAGAAAAAAACTAGAGAGCATTATTTTTTTCAGCTTGTATTTATTTCATCACATTCCCAGTGGGTCAGAAGTTTACATACACTCAATTAGTATTTGGTAGCAATGCCTTTAAATTGTTTCGGGTAGCCTTCAACAAGCTTCCCACATTAAGTTGGGGGAATTTTGGCCCATTCCTCCTGACAGAGCTGGAGTAACTGAGTCAGGTTTGTAGGCCTCCTTGCTCGCACATGTTTTTTCAGTTCTGCCAACAAATTTCTATAGGATTGAGGTCAGGGCTTGGTGAAGGCCACTCCAATACCTTGACTTTGTTGTCCTTAAGCCCTTTTTCCACAACTTTGTAAGTATGCTTGGGGTCATTGTCCATTTGGAAGACCCATTTGCGACCAATCTTTAACTTCCTGACTGATGTCTTGAGATGTTGCTTCAATATATCCACATCATTTCCCTTCCTCATGATGCCATCTATTTTGTGATGTGCACCAGTCGCTCTTGCAGCAAAGCACCCCCACAATATGATGCTGCCACCCCCGTGCTTCATGGTTGGGATGTTGTTCTTCAGCTTACAAGCATCCCCCCTTTTTCCTCCAAACATAACGATGGTCATTATGGCCAAACAGTTCTATTTTTGACCAGAGACCAGAGGACATTTCTCCTAAAAGTAGGATCTTTGTCCACATGTGCAGTTGCAAACCGCAGTCTAGCTTTTTTTATGGCGGTTTTGGAGCAGTAGCTTCTTCCTTGCTGAGCAGCCTTTCAGGTTATGTCAATATAGGACACGTTTTATTGTGGATATAGATACTTTTGTACCTGTTTCCTCCAACATCTTCAAGGTCCTTTGCTGTTGTTCTGGGATTGATTTTCACTTTTCGCACCAAAGTACGTTCATCTCTAGGAGACAGAACCCGTCTCCTTCCTGAGCGGTATGACGGCTGCGTGGTCCCATGATGTTTATACTTGTGTACTATTGTTTGTACAAATGAACGTGTTACCTTCAGGCGTTTTGAAATTGCTCCCAAGGATGAACCAGACTTGTGGAGGTCTACAATTTGTTTTCTGAGGTCTTGGATGATTTCTTTAGATTTTCCCATAATGTCAAGCAAAGAGGAACTGAGTTTGAAGGTTGTCCCTTGAAAAACATCCACAGGTACACCTCCAATTGACTCAAATGATGTCAATTAGTTTATCAGAATCTTCTAAAGCCATGACATCATTTTCTGGAATTTTCCAAGCTGTTTAAAGGCACAGTCAACTTAGTGTATGTAAACTTCTGACCCACTGGAATTTTGATACCGTGAATTATAAGTGAAATAATCGGTCTGTAAACAATTGTTGGAAAAATTCCTTGTGTCATGCACAAAGTAGATGTATTAACTGACTTGCCAAAACTATAGTTTGTTAACATGAAATTTATGGAGTGGTTTGAAAAACAAGTTTTAATGACTCTAACCTAAGTGTATGTAAACTTCCGACTTCAACTGTATCTACTAACCCTGACCCTAGTTCTAACCATAACCTTAACCCTTATCCTAACCCTAAACTTAACTCTTACCCTAACACTAATCTTAATCTGTATCCTAACCCTAATTCTAAACCTAACCCTAAACGTAAACGTAACCTTAGCATGCAGTTGCTTATCAACGGATATTTTGTTGATAGTATAGTTTGTTATAAGTGTGACCCGCTATAATTAACAGAAGAGATCAGTGATGAGATGAGCTTTAGAATAGTTGTCATTAAATCTCTTAACCCATGACTCCATCTGTAAACCTCTGAAACACCTCAAGTCAACATACTGACACAAACAACTGACCTCCTTGTGTGAAGTCTTTTTCAAGTCGGGTTGAAATAATTATTAGATAATCCATATAAACTAGAACACAACACCATGAAACGAGTAGTCTGCTCACTGGTGCCTGATGCATTTTTCACAATATAAGCTGCTATCAGGCTGCTATCAGGCTGCTATCACAATATAGCAGCCTGAAGAACATCTATTTTTAACCAGCTCTTGGTATTCAGTTATTAATGAAACATATCAAGTAACACATCATATTTATGTATCTGTTTTCATGTGGAAGATTAATTTCCTTTGTAACCCCTGCTACAGGGCTGGAGTACTGTAGCGGGCTAATCAGGAAACACAAAACAAAAGTGAGGCTAATTAACAGGCCTCGTGGGGTACACTTTCATTGAGGGATACAGCTAAGCCTGCTACCTGGATCACAACCAAAAGCGTTGATTACCGACACTTCTCACTGAAATGTATATTCAAGTTAATGTTATAAGGAAGTCAGGTGTTAACAAATTTGGTAACAAAACTCTGGAGGCACAACAGAACGACGTCCAAGAAGAAGATCTCATCCAGAGAATTTCAGCAAACCATCAAAACAGTTAGGGGTAGATCATCTCCTGATATGCCCCAAGCTTGAAATTAGAGTGAGAAGTCCTGCAGTACCTCCTGGTTGCTCAACAAATCTCCCTGCCAGAAAAAAGAGATAACTATTGTCATCAGTGCCGCCATTAGTGGGTTTGGACTCAGTGGAATTCTGGTGACATTGAGCAGGATCACTGGAGCACTGCAGAGCATCACAGTGCTGAGTCATAAAGTTCCTCTCTCTGTCTGAGAAGAATATTAATCAGAGTAAGTTGAACATATTCAAAATGTACTACTCTAGACTTGGAGAACAACTAGCGAATCCAAAATGAACTCCTGGCAACAGTGGACTGCAGATGTAATGTGTCAGACCGCACAGTGCCACAGAATCATGAGCTACAGCACCACGGAAACAAATATCTTCTCATTTACACATGTATAATGAATGCCTCCCTTATGTGTGGAATTAAGTTCTGCATGTAGATCTGAATGAAGGATGTGGCCTGTAAAGGGTCAACAGGATTGATATTCCATGAGGACATTGTATAGTGAGCCCCCCATTAAGGCCAGTTGCACTCTAATTGATGGAAGCAGAGCACAGTGAGGTGTAAGTCCCTCCACCCTGTGCTGCATGTTGATGTCCTTCACGTTTTCAGCAAGCTTGAGGCATGACGCTGGAACAAATATCATTGTCCTCTCCAAATGCATAAACAAAACAATTGCAGATTGCTAATGACTTGACGAGCGTTAACTCGTGGTGTGCCTGTGGCTTGACTGAATTGTATTGCAGTGACCAATGCGGAAGGTTTGTACATTCCTTGTGGACAATCCACAATGAAGAAATGACCCGAGCTGTCTTTCCCCTACTTCATCTAACTCCTTTAAAGTATCGAGTTGAAGGTAAGGACGTGCAATGTTGAGGGTGGCTGACAGTAGGGCTGCACCAATCATTAGGACTGTGTTGAACAAGCCCAATGCACACATACAGTACTCTCTACAGGAGTGACGGTAGTGGGCCAAGTGTTCTGCTCCTGCTTCAGGAGTTTGTTTAACAAGCTTATGTTATGAGACACCATCTCCTAGTTGCTTTACGGAACAGAGAGAAGTGCCCTGTACTTTTAACACATCCATGTCCAATGTTCCAAAGCAATCAGTGAAAGTGAAAGTGAACAGTCATCCAGCCATCCGGCCAAGTACTCCCACACTGTTAACGTATGCCCATTCAAATATTCAAAATTGATAAAACAAAAAGTGGAAAATCAATTTGCTGCTTCTGATTCCATTATGAGCATGTTATCATTCAGAGCACACTGGGCTTCTGCTGCAATGTGGCCCACTGAAGCCTCTGGAAATCACTCACCACCACGACATCCTACTTGCCAGGTTAGGGCACTTTGTTCTGGCTGCAGTATGAGCTCAATAAATCACCACACAATAACCTGGATCCTTTACAAGAGCTGGGTGGCCCTTCTGAATATAGACACCAATGTCAAAAGCCTTGCACGTATTGCTGGACCAAATCTTGACACTATTTTAGCCTTGAGAGCATTCGTTTTTGCAGAAAATCACACACTGGGTTCTCTAAAACGATGGGCCTCTTGGATTCTCTAAGGGATCAAACACAAATGGATACATAAATCAAGAAATGGACAAATTGTAATAAAATCTTCCCGCAGCTGATTTTTTTCAGTTTACTTCAAGAGTGCTCAGTAGTGGAAACAGTCATGAATAGCTATAGATAGATTCAGTAGCTAAGTGTTTGCACTCTAAGCATTACACAACGTCTTCATATTAATGACTGTTGCCACAGTTGATTCATTAAAGGGCCTGAGAGAGCTGGTAATGTGCCTTTGGGTCTGATAAAGCCACAGTGGTGACGTCTGCTGTAGCTTAGAATCCAGAGCAACTCAGTACAATAACTTGCTCTAAACACAGCTGTGGTCTAGCATTCTATAGCATACAGGTTTGATACAATAACTAGAATATATCAAGACTGTCTTTTCAAAGATTTTTAGACCTCTTGACGCTAGGGGTCAGATGTTTTTATTTAAAAAAAAAAATAACGTTCCCAAGGTAAACGGACTATTTCTCAGGTCCAGATCGTGGAATATGCACATAATTTACAGATTAGGATAAAACACACTCCACAGTTTCCAAAACTGTCAAAATATTGTCTGTGAGTATAACAAAACTGATTCTGCAGGTGAAAACCTGAGAAAATCTAACCTGGAAGTGATTTTTTTTATTTTTATATCTGTGTTTCCTGGCCCGTCTTTCTTCCATTTAAAGGGGTATCAACCAGATTCCTTTTCCAATGGCTTCCTCAGGCTGTGACCAGGCTTTAGACATAGTTTTAGGCTTTTCTTTTGAAAAATTAGCGAGATTTTTCAAAAGTAGTCAGGTGTCCTCTGATTAGTTCCTGCGCGCGAGAGGGTAGCTCTCCATTTTCTTTTTCTCTCCTATTGAATAGGTTACGATCCGGTTGAAATATTATCGATTATGTTTGTTAAAAACAACCTGAGGATTGATTATAAAAAACATTTGACATGTTTCTACGACCATTACGGATACCTTTTGGAATTTTCGTCGAACGGAACGAGGCTTTGGTTTTCTGAACATAGCGAGCAACCCAAATGGCGTTTTTTTGTTATAAAAGTAATATTTATCGCTTTTCTGACTTTCGTGACCAAGCTAACCAAGCTAAAATAAGGCTAACTGTTCTAGGATTGATTGATACACTCACAAAAGCTTAGATTGCTTTCGTTGCAAAACATATTTTTAAAATCTGACACGATAGGTGGATTAACAACAAACTAAGCTGTGTTTTGGTATATTTCACTTGTGATTGCAAGATTATAAATATTTTTTGTAATATTTTTTGAATCTGATACGTTTGGGAATTTTCTTCTGCCTTTCAGGACCGGAACGAGCCTGTAGTTTTCTGAACATAACGCGCAACCCAAATGGCGTTTTTTTGTTATAAAATTAATATTTATCGAACAAAAATAACATTTATTGTGTAACTGTGTAACGATACTCTAAATCCTCCTCCTCCTCAGACGAGGAGAGGAGAGAGGGATCTGAAGACCAATATGCAGCGAGGTATGATGACATGATTTATTGATTTAAACAAGACACGACATAGACAGAAAACGAACTATACTTGAATAACTACAAAACAACAAACGACGTAGACGCACCTGAACATAAGAACTTACGTATAACGAAGAACGCATGAAAACAGGAACAGACTACATAAACCGAACAAACAAAACCGAAACAGTCCCATGTGGCGTAACATCACACAGACACAGGAGACAACCACCCACAAACAAACAGTGTGAAAACACCTACCTTAATATGGCTCTCAATCAGAGGAAATGAAAACCACCTGCCTCTAATTGAGAGCCATATCAGGTCACCCTTAAACCAACATAGAAACAGAAAACATAGACTGCCCACCCAAACTCACGTCCTGACCAGCTAACACATACACAAACTAACAGAAAACAGGTCAGGAACGTGACATAACCCCCCCCTCAAGGTGCGTACTCCGAACGCACCACCAAAAGTCTAGGGGAGGGTCTGGGTGGGCATCTGACCACGGTGGTGGCTCCGGCTCCGGACGCTGTCCCAATCCCACCATAATAAATCCCCGCTTCTGTGTCTTCCTCAAGGTGGCGACCCTCGCCACCGACCTTGGACTGGGAACCCTAGACATGGGTCCCGCTGGATTTAGGGGCCGCCCCGGACTGAGGGACGGCAGCTCCGGACTGAGGGACAACACCGGGACAAGGGGCAACACCGGGACAAGGGGCAGGTCCCGGCTGATAAACTCTGGCAGATCCTGGCTGGCTGGCTCTGGCGGATCCTGGCTGGACGGCTCTGAAGGCTGGTCCTGGCTGGACGGCTCTGAAGGCTGATCCGGTCTGACGGAAGGCTCTGGCTGATCCGGTCTGGCGGAAGGCTCTGGCTGATCCGGTCTGGCGGAAGGCTCTGGCTGATCCGGTCTGGCGGAAGGCTCTGGCTGATCCGGTCTGGCGGAAGGCTCTGGCTGATCCGGTCTGGCGGAAGGCTCTGGCTGATCCGGTCTGGCGGAAGGCTCTGGCTGATCCGGTCTGGCGGAAGGCTCTGGCTGATCCGGTCTGGCGGAAGGCTCTGGCGGCTCCGGTCTGGCGGAAGGCTCTGGCGGCTCCTGTCTGGCTGACGGCTCTGTAGGCTCTTGGCAGACGGGCGGCTCTGTAGGCTCTTGGCAGACGGGCGGCTTTGCAGGCTCATGGCAGACGGGCAGCTTTGCAGGCTCATGGCAGACGGGCAGCTTTGCAGGCTCATGGCAGACGGGCAGTTCAGGCGCCGCTGGGCAGACGGGCAGTTCAGGCGCCGCTGGGCAGACGGGCAGTTCAGGCGCCGCTGGGCAGACGGGCAGTTCAGGCGCCGCTGGGCAGACGGGCAGTTCAGGCGCCGCTGGGCAGACGGGCAGTTCAGGCACCGCTGGGCAGACGGGCACACCTGTAGGGAGGAGACGGAGAGACAGCCTGGTGCGTGGGGCTACCACAGGACCCACCAGACTGGAGAGACCTACAGGAGGCTTGATGTTAAAAGGCACCTGAAGGACCGGGCTGTGGGGGAGCACTGGAGCTCTGGTGCGCAGCCTTGGCACCACTCCCCCAGGCTGGCATACTACTTCAGCCCGTACCCTCCAGAGTGCAGGCACAGGTTGAACCGGGCTGTGGATGAGCACTGGAGATCTAGTGCCTACTACGCGCACTTCTCCCTTAGGCTCCACTCCCACATTTGCCCGGTACGAGCGGAGCGTAGGCATAGGACGCACTGCACCCTCCCAGCGCCCCGGAGACACAGCACGCAGAGCCGGCGCAGGATACCCTGGACCGAAACTGCGTACCGGAGACCAGACGCGCTGAGCAGGCACAATACGCCCCGGCTGGATGCCCACACTCACTTGACACTTTCGGGGGGCTGCCCTATAGCGCACCAGGCTATGGGCACGCACTGGCGACACCGTGCGCTTAACCGCATAACACGGTGCCTGACCAGTGACGCGTTGCTTATAATAAGCACGAGGAGTGCGCTCAGGTCTGCTACCTGGCTTAGCCACACTCCTCTCTAGCCCCCCCCCAAAAAATTTCTGGGGTTGCCTCTCGTACCTGTCCCGCTGCCGTGCTGCCTCCTCATATCGCCGCCACTCAGCACTCGCTTCCTCCAGCTCAGCTTTGGGGCGGCGATACTCCCCAGCCTGTGCCCAGGGTCCTTCTCCATTCAAGATCTCCTCCCATGTCCATGAATCCTGGGATTTCTGCGGTTGCTTTCGCTGCCCTTTTCCCCGCTGCTTGGTTCTGGTAATTTGGTGGGTGGTTCTGTAACGATACTCTAAATCCTCCTCCTCCTCAGACGAGGAGAGGAGAGAGGGATCTGAAGACCAATATGCAGCGAGGTATGATGACATGATTTATTGATTTAAACAAGACACGACATAGACAGAAAACGAACTATACTTGAATAACTACAAAACAACAAACGACGTAGACGCACCTGAACATAAGAACTTACGTATAACGAAGAACGCATGAAAACAGGAACAGACTACATAAACCGAACAAACAAAACCGAAACAGTCCCATGTGGCGTAGCATCACACAGACACAGGAGACAACCACCCACAAACAAACAGTGTGAAAACACCTACCTTAATATGGCTCTCAATCAGAGGAAATGAAAACCACCTGCCTCTAATTGAGAGCCATATCAGGTCACCCTTAAACCAACATAGAAACAGAAAACATAGACTGCCCACCCAAACTCACGTCCTGACCAGCTAACACATACACAAACTAACAGAAAACAGGTCAGGAACGTGACAAACTGGGAGTCTCGTGAGTGCAAACATCCGAAGATCATCAAAGGTAAGCGATTAATTGTATTGCTTTTCTGACTTTCGTGACCATGCTAATTTGGGGCTAGCTGTTCTAGCATTGATTGATACACTCACAAAAGCTTGGATTTCTTTATCTGTAAAGCATATTTTCAAAATCTGACACGATAGGTGGATTAACAACAAGCTAAGCTGTGTTTTCGTATATTTCACTTGTGATTGAATGATTAGAAATATTTTTTGTAACATTTTGCGCCCTGCAATTCAGCGGTTGTTTAGGAAAATGATCCCGTAAAAGGGATCCGTAGCGCAGAGAAATGGTTGCTTGACATGTTAACCATCCTTAATAACCCTAGTCTATTTAATTATGCGTTGATACAAAGGGTAGATGCCAGTCAACTATTAAGATGCAGAAATTCATTTTCTTAAATTGAATTGAATGAAAGTTATGCCAAATTAATGTAAATTAAACATTCTCAGCTATTTTAGAGGACACAAAACGGGACACGAAACAATCATCATATATCTTTTGGGTCAATGTCATGTATCTAGAATGATTCTGAAGCATGATTGAACTTGCACATAAATGCTTACAAAGGAAAACATTATGCATTAAATTATTAGTTTCAAATAATAATATTGGCTCACTCAATGTGTTCTCTTTCTAGGAGGCAATGCCTGAGCCCAACGATCCAGTCTTGATTTATAAATTTTTTAACACTGCTGCAAGACACTCCACAAGTGACTTGCGACTCGGCAAGTTCACACAATTCATTGTTTGCTTGTTGTCGCCACTCCTCCCTGCCCCCCTGCCTGCTCCAGGGCTCTGTGTTGTATTGTGTTCGTGTGCCTGAAGCGTGATGCCTTCATTAGAGAGACACTCTGAGAGCCTGCTGAGGCTTAGCCCAGACTGGGACTCCTGCCATGTCAATCACACAGCAGCACAAGGGGACAGAGCCGTTTACAATTTCAAAGCAAAGAAACACCAGTCAATGCCCCAAAATAGATTGATGAGCTCGCCTTTCAACGGTGCAACATGTATAGCACCTGGAGCGCAGACAAGGAGTAGCTACAGATTGGAGTAATTGGAAAAAAAGATGTCCACAAGCTGTAATCTGTACCAGCATCTCCAGCATCCTTCATTTTCACTGGACTGCTGTTTGTTAGCCCGCAGTAATGGAAAGGTTTTGACTAATTACCATAGACAAGTAAATGACTACAATTTACAAGAGGTGAAGCTAAACCCTAAAGCCCAAATGCTTTGTTTCCTATGCACCACTACCATTACTGTAGCTGCCTCTGGTGTACAGTACAGTAGCATTACTGCCTCTGGTGTACAGTACAGTAGTGTTACTGAATCTGGTGTACAGTAGTGTTACTGAATCTGGTGTAGAGTACAGTAGTGTTACTGAATCTGGTGTAGAGTACAGTAGTGTTACTGAATCTGGTGTACAGTACAGTAGTGTTACTGAATCTGGTGTACAGTACAGTAGTGTTACTGAATCTGGTGTAGAGTACAGTAGTGTTACTGAATCTGGTGTAGAGTACAGTAGTGTTACTGAATCTGGTGTACAGTACAGTAGTGTTACTGAATCTGGTGTACAGTACAGTAGTGTTACTGAATCTGGTGTACAGTACAGTAGTGTTACTGAATCTGGTGTAGAGTACAGTAGTGTTACTGAATCTGGTGTACAGTACAGTAGTGTTACTGAATCTGGTGTATAGTACAGTAGTGTTACTGAATTTGGTGTAGAGTACAGTAGTGTTACTGAATCTGGTGTAGAGTACAGTAGTGTTACTGAATCTGGTGTAGAGTACAGTAGTGTTACTGAATCTGGTGTACAGTACAGTATTGATACTGAACCTGGTGTATAGTACAGTAGTGTTACTGCCTCTGGTGTAGAGTACAGTAGTGTTACTGAATCTGGTGTAGAGTGCAGTAGTGTTACTGCCTCTGCTGTAGAGTACAGTAGTGTTACTGAATCTGGTGTACAGCACAGTAGTGTTACTGAATCTGGTGTAGAGTACAGTAGTGTTACTGAATCTGGTGTACAGTACAGTAGTGTTACTGAATCTGGTGTACAGTACAGTAGTGTTACTGAATCTGGTGTATAGTACAGTAGTGTTATTGAATCTGGTGTAGAGTACAATAGTGTTTCTGCCTCTGGTGTAGAGTACAGTAGTGTTACTGAAGCTGGTGTACAGTACAGTAGTGTTTCTGCCTCTGGTGTAGAGTACAGTAGTGTTACTGAAGCTGGTGTACAGTACAGTAGTGTTACTGAATCTGGTGTACAGTAGCGTTACTGCCTCTGGTGTATAGTACAGTAGTGTTACTGAATCTGGTGTACAGTACAATAGTGTTACTGAATCTGATGTATAGTACAGTAGTGTTACTAAATCTGGTGTACAGTAGTGTTACTGAATCTGGTGTACAGTACAGTAGTGTTACTGAATCTGGTGTAGAGTACAGTAGTGTTAATGAATCTGGTGTAGAGTACAGTAGTGTTAATGAATCTGGTGTAGAGTACAGTAGTGTTACTGAATCTGGTGTACAGTACAGTAGTGTTACTGAATCTGGTGTACAGTACAGTAGTGTTACTGAATCTGGTGTACAGTACAGTAGTGTTACTGAATCTGGTGTACAGTACAGTAGTGTTACTGAATCTGGTGTACAGTAGTGTTACTGAATCTGGTGTAGAGTACAGTAGTGTTAATGAATCTGGTGTAGAGTACAGTAGTGTTACTGAATCTGGTGTACAGTACAGTAGTGTTACTGAATCTGGTGTACAGTACAGTAGTGTTACTGAATCTGGTGTACAGTACAGTAGTGTTACTGAATCTGGTGTACAGTAGTGTTACTGAATATGGTGTAGAGTACAGTAGTGTTACTGAATCTGGTGTAGAGTACAGTAGTGTTAATGAATCTGGTGTAGAGTACAGTAGTGTTACTGAATCTGGTGTACAGTACAGTAGTGTTACTGAATCTGGTGTAGAGTACAGTAGTGTTACTGAATCTGGTGTAAAGTACAGTAGTGTTACTGGATCTGGTGTAGAGTACAGTAGTGTTACTGAATCTGGTGTACAGTACAGTAGTGTTACTGAATCTGGTGTAGAGTACAGTCGTGTTACTGAATCTGGTGTAGAGTACAGTAGCGTTACTGAATCTGGTGTACAGTAGCGTTACTGCCTCTGGTGTACAGTACAGTCGCATTACTGCCTCTGGTGTGCAGTAGTGATACTGCCTCTGGTGTACAGTAGCGACACTGTCTCTGGTGGACAGTAGCATTACTGCCTCTGGTGTACAGTACAGCAGGGTTACTGCTTCAGTATTTATTTTAAATCACACCTACTGCATAAAAGCTGCTCTCTGCCCGATATACAGTACCAGTCAAAAGTTTGGACACACCTACTCATTCAAGGGTTTTGATTTGTTTTTACTATTTTTTTACATTGTAGAATAATAGTGAAGACATCCAAACTATGAAATAACACATGGAATCATGTAGTAACCAAAAAATATATATTTTATATGTGAGATTCTTCAAAGGAGCCATCCTTTGCCTTGATGATAGCTTTGCACAGTCTTGGCATTCTCTCAACCAGCTTCATGAGGTAGTCACCTGGAATGCATTTCAATTAACAGGTGTGCCTTGTTAAAAGTTCATTTGTGGAATTTCTTTCCTTCTTAGTGCATTTGAGCCAATCGGTTGTGCTGTGACAAGGTATAGTAGGGGTGGTATACAGAAGATAGCCCTATTTGGTAAAAGACCAAGTCCACATTATGGCAAGAACAACTCAAATAATCAAAAAGAAACGACAGTCCATCATTATTTTAAGACATGAAGGTCAGTCAATACGGAACATTTCAAGAACTTTGAAAGTTTCTTCAAGTGCAGTCCCAAACCATCAATTGCTATGATGACACTGGCTCTCATGAGGACCGGCACAGGAATGGAAGACACAGAGTTACCTCTGCTGCATAGGATAAGTTCATTAGAGAACTGCACCGCAGATTGCAGCCCAAATAAATGCTTCACAGGGTTCAAGTAACAGACACAACTCAACATCAACTTTTCAGAGGAGACTGCATGAATCAGGCCTTCATGGTCGAATTTCTGCAAAGAAACCTCTACTAAAGGACACCAATAATAAGAAAAAAGACCAAAAAACACGAGCAATGGACATTAGACCAGTTGAAATCTGTCCTTTGGTCTGAGGAGTCCAAATGTGATATTTTTGGTTCCAACCGCTATGTCTTTGTGAGACACAGAGTAGTTGCACGGATGATCTCTGCATGTGTGGTTCCCACCGTGAAGCATGGAGGAGGAGGTGGGATGGTGTGTGCTTAGCTGGTGACACTGTCTATGATTTGTTTAGACTTCAAGGCACACTTAACCAGCTTGGCTACCACAGCATTCTGCAGCAATACGCCATCCCATCTTGTTTGCACTTAGTGGGACTATCATTTGTTTTTCAACAGGACAATGGCCCAAAACATACCTCCAGGCTGTGTAAGGGTTATTTGACCAAGAATGAGAGTGATGGAGTGCTGTATCAGATGACCTGGCCTCCACAATCACCCGACCTCAACCCAGTTGAGATGGTTTGGCATAAGTTGGACCGCAGAGTGAAGGAAAAGCAGCCAACATGTGCTCAGCATATGTGGGAACTCCTTCAAGACTGTTGGAAAAGCATTCCTTGTGAAGCTGGTTGAGAGAATGCCAAGAGTATGCAAATCTGTCATCAAGGCAAAGGGTGGCTCCTTTGAAGAATCTCACATATAAAATATATATTTTGATTTGTTTAACACTTTTTTTTTGGTTACTACATGATTCCATATGTGTTATTTCATAGTTTTGATGTCTTCACTATTATTCTACAATGGAGAAAATAGCAAAAATAAAGAAAAACCCTTTGACTGGTACTGCATATATCTTTATTTTTCTATTATTCCAGTGCTAATGGATTGGAAACACTATTAGCACTAGTGCATACTACTGTACCAGCTAAACATTCTAACAGTACGTGCCTGAGTGACATGGTGCTTAATATGGTTATATAAGCACTTAGTAGTAGTAATACTGTTTCTATGCTGATAACCAAAATAGCAGTCCATTAACACCCCATTAACAAACCATATCTCCTCACCACCATTCAAAAGCCATGGGCTATATTAAAGAACCAAGATGTGCTGCCTAAGGCAATCGCACACACTCGACATAATGTCATTTCCCTCAGTATTATCTGAGGTTTTAAGGTTCTAGATTGTAAGGACACGCCTACCTTATCTAGGGAAGTCTTGACCACGCCTTTCTTTGCCATAAAGGTACCATACCTTCTGAACCGAGAGGTGGATTCATCGAAATGTAATACGTGCCTGAGTATAAAGTAGACTCAGATTCACAGTTCGCATGGTTACCACGCGAGCCTACGTCAGAAAATGAATCATTTACCGTAGTAAGTAATATGAAATGGAACTTTAAAGGTATTTGTCTTTGCTCTTGGGTAATTCAAATGTTTTCCTTTGAAACAATTGCATTATTCATGGGACCTTTGAAAGTCATAGCAGAGATTGTGTGCACTCGAGAGAGTAATGTGTAGCATGTACTGTAGCCATGTTCACGCTTTCTCCCCAACCGTACTGCACTGTGCCTGGCTGGGCACCAGGCACGTAGAGAACCACTGTGCTTACAATACATTACAATTCCAATGAGGATGGGAGGTGAGAGATTTGCCTCCAACACCCTTACCTAGACAACCATCAGGGGACTGATGAGACATTGGTATGTTGCTACACAAGGATGACTTTCCTCTCTGCAAAATACTGTGTGCAAGACAGGCCTACCGTAGCTTCCAGGGACACTCTAGAGGACCATGGTGGCACCGTGTTCATTATGGACCATTGTAAAGGCAAGTAGCGGTTAGAGAGGCGAGCCAACAGCCGGAGGGTTTGCAGATCGAATCCTGGGTCTGCCATTTATGTGTCAGTGGAGATGTGGCTCAGCTAATGTGAATATAGATCAGGCTTATGAACCATACTACTGCCCTTGGGGCAAAACAAACGTAATGTTACACTAGCAGCACTGTACATGTACAGTTGAAGTCGGAAGTTTACCTACACTTATGTTGGAGTCATTAAAACTCGTTTTTCAACTACCTCACAAATTTCTTGTTAACAAACTATAGTTTTGGCAAGTCAGTTAGGACATCTACTTTGTGCATGACACACGTAATTTTTCCAACAATTGTTTACAGACCGATTATTTCACTTAAAATTTACTGTATCAAAATTCCAGTGGGTCAGAAGTTTGCATACACTAAGTTGACTGTGCCTTTAAACAGCTTGGAAAATTCCAGAAAATGGTGTCATGGCTTTAGAAGCTTCTGATAGGCTAATTGACATAATTTGAGTCAGTTGGAGGTGTACCTGTGGATGTATTTCAAGGCCTACGTTCAAACTCAGTGCCTCTTTGCTTGACATCATGGGAAAATCAAAAGAAATCAGCCAAGACCTCAGAGAAAACATTGTAGACCTCCACAAGTCTGCTTAATCCTTGGGAGCAATTTCCAAACGCCGGAAGGTAACACGTTCATCTGCTAAAACAATAGTACGCAAGTATAAACACCATGGGATCACGTAGCCGTCATACCGCTCAGGAAGAAGACGTGTTCTGTCTCCTAGAGATGAACGTACTTTGGTGCGACAAGTGAAAATCAATTCCAGAACAACAGCAAAGGACCTTGTAAAGATGCTGGAGGAAACAGGTACAAAAGTATCTATATCCACAGTAAAATTTGTCCTATATTGACATAACCTGAAAGGCCGCTCAACAAGTAAGAAGCCACTGCTCCAAAACAGCCATAAAAAAGCCAGACTACAGTTTGCAACTGCACATGGTGACCAAGATCATACTTTTGGAGAAATGTCCTCTGGTCTGATGAAACAAAAATAGAACTGTTTGGCCATGATGACCATCGTTATGTTTGGAGGAAAAAGGGGGGGGCTTGCAAGCTGAAGAACACCATCCCAAACGTGAAGCATGGGGGTGGCAGCATCATGTTTTGGGGGTGCTTTGCTGCAAGAGCGACTGATGCACTTCACAAAATAGATGGCATCATGTGGAATGGAAATTATGTGGATATATTGAAGCAACATCTCAAGACATCAGTCAGGATGTTAAAACTTGGTCGCAAATGGGTCTTCCAAATGGACAATGACCCCAAGCATTCTTCCAAAGTTGTGACAAAATGGCTTAAGGATAACAAAGTCAAGGTATTGGAGTGGCCATCACAAAGCCTTGACCTCAATCCCAAAGAAAATTTGTTGGCAAAACTGAAAAAGCATGTACGAGCAAGGAGGCCTACAAACCTGACTCAGTTACACCTGTTCTGTCAGGAGGAATGGGCCAAAATTCACCCAACTCATTGTGGGAAGCTTGTGGAAGGCTACTGGAAATGTTTGACCCAAGTTAAACAATTTAAAGGAAATGCTACCAAATACTAATTGAGTGTACGTAAACTTCTGACCCACTGGGAATGTGATGAAAGAAATAAAAGCTGAAATAAAAAAAAATCTCTACTATTTTTCTGACATTTCACATTCTTAGGATCACCACTTTATTTTAACTGACCTAAGACAGGAATTTTTTACTAGGATTAAATGTCAGAACTTGTGAACAACTGAGTTTAAATGTATTTGGCTAAGGTGTGTATAAATTTCCGACTTCAACTGTATATAGTACTGTAAATACTGTACCCCCACTTCATGTGAAGTTCAAAAGAAGACTATACCAAAATTGCTAACACCTTTCAAACCAATGAGGGTTCAAAAATGTTAAAGCCAATTATCTGGGAATTCTCTTTTTTAGAACCTTACAGTCCCCAGCTCTCAATATGTTAATGCGACGTGAATACTTTGATGAAGCTCAAATAACAAGGGAGCTATGTTGACTCAAGGGCGTAACCTTTAACGGATTAGAGAAGTTCAGTTAGAGAAGAGATGTCTACTTCCCTTTCCGCCAGACAGAAAACAAGAGTGTACCTTTCCCTGACGCGCACAACTATCTGTAATGTAATGCATATGGTGGGCATTTTACTGTTTGTCTTTAAAATGCCTCATTTAGTGGAAGCTTGACAGTGATTTGTCACTGTGCTGGCACGGGGAAACATAGTGCCAACCTCATTAGAACAATGCTTCCACAAGGATGCTCCGTCCTGTAGGAGCCAGCAGAATGCTCCATCCACAGGCCCACAAATGGCTTGCTTCCCTAATGACTGCCCATTTGGTGTCTTCATTTAATTATTTCTCCCATGCCTGCAATCAGTAAGTAAGCCTGAAATGTACCCAACCCAGATAATAATGTGAACTAAATATCCCCTTGAAGATATCTTTATTGGTTGTTTGCTTTAGCTCCGAGCCCCCGGGAGGGAATGGAACTTCAGGGAATGGAATGTTTGACCTTTTCCAAGCTGGAACAATAAAAACCTGACGACTTGTTCCAGATTGTTCTTATTTCAGCTATCACACAGCACAGCTAATTAACAATAGACAGAGAATGAGCTTCCACTGCGTTTTTTTATCTCTCTGTAAACACGGTCCAGTCACAACACTTTTAATACTCTCCTTTGATGTTCCGACACGTGCCATTGATCTGTATTATGACGCAGCCTATGCTGTTAACAGAAAGACAATTTACACGAGGGAAAAGGGACACAACGTGAGACGCAATGTGGGAAAGGCATGTCTGAACAAATTGTTGAGGGAAGAGGACAGACTTTTGGTTTCACAAACAACTACAAAGCAGATCTTTCTTTTCTGTCTAGAGAGAAATACATCCTCACTACTCAAGCTGGTATTACTTTTTTAAATGTGTTATTCTTATTCGGAGTTATTCTATGATACAATTTAATCACAGGCAAAATAGTATTGAATGCTATAGTCATATAAATGTACCAGTACTTTGTTTTTTATTTAAATGTTTTTACACGTCTCTAAAGTCGTGTGGAAATGTTTTACTGTAAATAGACCTTGTACATGGTGTTTTAACTGAACCCTTGCTTGTACATACAGGTGAGAATTGTTTGACAGGTGAGCTTTTGGAAGAGATGAGTAGCACAGCTTGTCCTGGTGAACTGTATCTCCACACCCTCCGTGCCTCTCCTTCAGCTCTTCTGCTACTGCAGCTGAGCAGCTGAGATGTAAGACAGCAAATTATCCCCGTACGTCACCTCCCTGATCCACGCTGGCTGACACACGTCCATCACTCTAATGTGTTAAAGGAGCACCGCGGAGAAAGAGAGCCCAGAGATGGATGTCGTCCTCTCTCCCCTCTCCCCTCTGCCTTGAGTTATGATTGACTGAGCCTTCTTTTGGAAAGGTACTGTAGGAGTCTGTCAGTAGAGCAGTCGAGTCTGTTTTTGTTCTCTCTCTCTCCCACGCCCTCTCTTTCTTACTCTGCCTTGGCTCTTCCTCTGTGCAAAATACAGTGTGGATCGAAAGTTGCCCCAAACCAGTACAAGTATCTTGTTATCTCTCTACGCAGGTCAGAGTTTCACCTCTGGAACTTACAAATCCGATCAAATTCTCAGTGTGACAAATGTACCTTTCAGTCTGAGAGTACGTTTTCTCTAGGCCTCGGGGAAGAGGGATCTGCTTAACACATTATCCCCAGATGAAAATGTCATCTTGTTTGACTGATAACCACGAGTCTCTCACAAATGAGTCCGACTCCTGAACATGAGTAGCTAGTCGTTTTGTACCTCACTGTTGAGGTGCTGCTAGTGACACGGCTACGCCCTGATGTCTTCATCTGGCTGACTGAATTCACGTAATGTAGCAGGAATTCAGATCTTGAATTCTTGAGCAGTATGGATGAAAACTGGTGTTAAAAGGAAGTGATCCGGGTAAAGGTGAGACAAAATGTCATAGCGAAGCTACAGTGTATGAAAATGTTTAACATGCATTTGAGCAGAGCAGATGACCATTTTCATTCTAATATACTGTGAAGAATCTCTGAGGGCTGTGGGAAAGGCATGTTGTGTTTGTGCCCTAATGTTGAATGGAGACCCCATGATAACAACTAAAGTAGTTAAAGGAACCATGTGTGTTTATATTGAACATTCAAATATAAAATACAATATCATTTAGTTGACCAATCCACATATAGATACATATTGGATTACCTGATAATTTCCAGGAAAATAATGGAGAGGAGAGAGTTACCATTGAAGCAATCCCAGTGTGATTTGAATACTGCTCACTTGGTTTGAACAGTCTTGCACTTAATCCAACTCTGTGCCAACACGACATGCTGAGAACCTAATTTACGACGCTCTGTAGGAAATGGAGAGGCATTAGCCAATGCATCCTCTTGACCACTTCAAGAAGCCAAAGGGAAGGTTTGACGCAGGGCAGGAGCTGTTTGAGGGAAAGGTGTCCTGCATAACATTACTTCTGTGTACTACTCCCTAAATTCCTGGACAGTTGGTTGAGGCACCAGCCCTCAGAAGGATCTTGGGAAATCTAAGATCAATGGACAGTACTGGGGGGACTGATCTGTTCAAGGGACTGTAGACATTGATAATGTCAGCTAGCAGTAGAGAGGGCCCCAAGTCCTGTTCTCCAGTCCCACCATGATCTCCTTTTCCTCCTGAACTTTAATACTTACAGCGCACTCTAAGCATGACAAATAATGGATTAGAGTGGATTAAAGTCAGACAAACATGAAAAGAGACATATGTTTTGAACCTCCTTCTGACCTAGATATATGTGCATGCAAGGGGAGATAAACCTAGTGTGTGTGTGTGTGTGTGTGTGTGTGTGTGTGTGTGTGTGTGTGTGTGTGTGTGTGTGTGTGTGTGTGTGTGTGTGTGTGTGTGTGTGTGTGTTTGTTCTGTCCAGAGCAGTTTTATGTGGGCATGTGTGAGTTGTTACAACTCTGCATGTGGCAGAAATCAATTTAAAAAAGATAATTGTATATTTCCGGAGGGAGGAGAGGCAATAAAAGGATGAGTCTACATCATTGTGCAGAAATGGTGTTAATGAGGACGATGATCATCTGTAAATGAATCCAATTAAGGGAGTGTTATTCTCAGACCTCATGCATCTACAGAGTTATTCATTTGGGGACAGTTCGTCACCCAGGGAAAGACAATGAAAAGTTGTTGACCATCACCATCCAGTGCTAATGAACTCATATCTGAGCCAGACAGTTAGAGAGAGAGAGAGAGAGAGAGAGAGAGAGAGAGAGAGAGAGAGAGAGAGAGAGATATGGCTGTCCAGCAATGTTCCCTCCCCCTGGAAGGTATAGCCCGTGCGGGCATAATGAAGTCAGTCGATGGGATTACCTGGGGGATTAGGAATGATAAACACAATAACAAAATGGCTTGACGAGGACACTATCGTTCCACTGTGCTGTGTTTGAATCCAGCTGATAAAGGCTCTAAGAGTCCGTCTGCAGAATGTTAAGGGGCTGAGACTCCCACCCACACAGACAGACAGACAGACAGACAGACAGACAGACAGACAGACAGACACAGAAGTCGTGGCAAAGCAAGAGGCCACTGGAGTCTGCTGATTTGAAAGGAGAAGACGGCACGATAGGAATAATGATGTAACATCGAATCAACCTTTGCACACCATTTTAACTTGACACTCATTTCAGGTTAGATACAAGACTAGTGTATCATATAGAGCTAAAATGACTGTTTCCTGTACCTTGAACTGTGATATTTTGCTACAGGCTAAACACTTACATTTGGACTATGCACTTTAATGCTAATTGACCATTTTCAATTGCGCTATTTGACCCTCTTCAAACCAATATCATGTACTGAACGAGCTAGACGTTCTGCATGGTAAAAAGGCACACTAGAATTCCCTGCCAACATATTATATCTACCATTCTATGAGAGAGAGAGAGAGCGAGAGAAGAGAGAGAGAGAGAGAGAGAGAGAGAGAGAGAGAGAGAATGAGAGGTGTGGAGAGTAAAGGTGAGAACGAATGAAAAGTGACAAGTGAGGTAAAAGAGTGGAGGGGAGATAAGAATAACTGAAAATAAGAAGTGAAAGATAAGGTGAGATGAGGATTAGGGGCAGAGTGGAGACATGAACAGATGAGAGTGTGTGCGGTGGAGAGATTGGCTGTGTGTGGCTGCAGGATATTAGTGCTGGGGGACCAACAGCAGAGCTAACAGACCTCACATCACATGCTCAAGGAGGGTCAACAAGGGGCATCACAAACAGCGCAGCGGGAGATGATCTTAATTCTGAAGGCAAGAAAACCCAAGATACCGACCACGCTGACTCCCTCTAATCGATGCCGACAGGTAATTCAGACGAGTGCATGGGAGAGCTTCTGGCTTGCAGCTAGCCTCAGCATAGCATTGGTAGACGTAGAGCCCCCCCCCCCCCCCCACACACACACACTCATTCAGGTTCCGCCACGGCAATTCATTCAGGAGCACTTTTCTCCTCTATTATAGACCACAATGAGTAACATTATGTAATATATAATAACCACATGAGTGGACGTTAAGGGTACTAACAATATGGGAGAATAAAATCTCCACCACTAAACTCTGAACATTCACAGGAAGTCGTTTGTCTATAACAGGAGTATTCAACTCTTTTCTGGTCTAAATCAGTCCCTGATTAGAGGGAAACAATGAAAAAACACAGTGGAACTGGCATCGATGTCCACAGTTAAGTTTGAGGGGTATATAACAATTGACTCTGCCAAAGCTCTGCAGGGTTCTCAACTGCCTTCCAAATGTTCCAAAGTAATGTTGTGACTGTCAATGTAGCATCTATCATGCTGTCTACTGACAATAGGCCCTAGAACTCCTTAGTTGCTCCTAAGGACAGTATACTTGTTACATTCACAATGTAGAATCATATACTACGCCAGCTGTATTGAACCAGTGCAAATAACACAGTTTACAGAATGAGTCAAGGCCAGAATTGTACACTAACAGCTTAACCGTTTGGAATGAACACATCTCTAAATAGGAGCCAAAACGAATGGAGGAAAATGGAGGACGGGTTACTAGGGGAGGTTGTTGCCGGAGTATATCCTGAGGGCATTAGAGAGAGAAAAGAGGCCCAGCCTAGCTGGTGTCTCACGGCTGTCACTGGCACTGCTCCAGGGTTGTGAGAGAGGCACTGTTATGTAATTCCACAAGAGCCTCTTTCTCTGATACGTGGCTATTGCTTTTCAGCACAGTCCTATATACCTGTGCTGCCAATTCACCAAAAATGCCTGCATCAAAAAAAAAAACATTAGCCCAGAGACCATCGTTTTGTTAATGTGTTTGAGAAGCCGGGTGAAGTCAAGAGTGTTAGGAATTTAACATTCACATCGCAGGTAGAGCAATATGCTCCATATTTGGAAGTTAAACCACAAAATACTCAAGAAAAAAACGCTTCATAGATTGTCTTTGTTCTAAACACACAGGTATTCAAAAAATAAATATACACAAAAGAAGAAAAGAATGTTGTCTCAAAAGGCTGAGATTCAGACGCTGTCAGACAGTAAATGAAACATCTCAGGAAGTACATAAACACCCAGGAGATTTGGAAAAGCAAGCATTTTGGCACGCAAGAAACATTTCTGCTGATCATGAAAATGAAATATGTATGTTGCAGCACATCTTTGTCTCCCCAACAAAAAATCGATCTCATCCTTTCGATCTCATCCTCATATGAGATCGAAAGACTACCCCACAGAATTAGGAATTAGATAGGATCTCTATGGACTACCCCATGCAGTTTTAAGGACATGAATATCTCTGGTTGTGAATGTGCAGCGAGGGTAACACATTTCACCACCCATCTGCCTGTGTATCTAAAGAGAGTGGATTCATTCACATCTTTCAAAGGAATATTTTCAAGCTCTTACTTGGCAAGACATCATTAAATGAACACAGGTGGACATAAAATGACACAAACCATTGTCATGTACAAATCCAGGATTGTGTCACCTGCAACCAGACAAACAAAAACAAGGATATTGTGCGTGGTATGAACGCAAACGGTCTGCTAGGTAGAGAAATAACAAAGAAACAGACAGCAGCCCCCATGGCTGTAGTAGTTCCATTACAGCCCCAGGGCTCACAGCCTGGACGTCTCTCCTACACTCTTAGAAAAGAATATGCTCTCTAGAACCTAAAAGGGTTCTTCGGCTGTCCCCATAGGAGAACCCTTTGAAGAACCATTTTTTGTTCCAGCTAGAACCCTTTTGAGTTCCATGTAGAACAATCCCACAGAGGGTTCTACATGGAACCTAAAGACCCCTTTTGGAACCCTTTTTTCTAAGAGTGTAGGTCCACACACACTTAAACCCACTGACTTTGCCACTTCTACCTGGAGAGACCATGACGCACAAACACACATGAAAAGCTTTTAAGTCCCACTGTTCTTCTGCCAAAGTAAAAAGACTGACACACTCATGTTTCCTTTTGAATGAAAGAGAAGCAGTGCCACGTTACTCTGCACACCTCACACTGTGTGTGGGGAAAAGCACAGCGCCATCCCTCTTTAACAGTGATTAAATAAAAGATGAATGTGTCACGTGACACGCCTTTGCTCATTTCTGTTGGACAGGTTCACGGCCAACGGAGTTGACATGAGGAGTAATCGAAATGGAAAGGTAGGTATGCTCGAAGCAATGTGTGTCTACAGTATGTCTCCTCACAGTAGAGAGACTGCAGGTGAAGGCCTATAGGTTCTTGATTCTGTGGAAACGAGTCGGAGAGCAGAGCCTGTTGCATATTTAACCACCATAGTTGCTCCTCCATTGGTCATGCGGTTCACTATTCGGCATGCCTTCAGGCTTCAGATATGCTCTTAGCAAACTGAGACCAGCAGTATACTATAAATACCGAGGCATTGCTATCTCTCCCTGGTAGACCCAGCCCTGTCTCAGCACAGCTGATAATGCTGGAGCTCACTAAACAGCCAGGGTAATGAGAAGCAAAAGCCCTAAACCGGCCTAATTAAAAGTAAACAGACATGGGCACGTAACACCCAGGATAAGCATTTAGCCGTGAACATCAGATTAGAGGAGGATACAGTTGTTGAGTTTAAATCTCAGAAATAACAGGGGCCAAAGACGAGCATTGGACGTGGTTTACTTTCTTCTGCCCCTACAGGATGAAACAGTTTCCTGTGTTTGGGGTGTGGTTAATGTGGCTTTCCATGGTGGTCAGAAGAGATTATAGATGATAATCAGCTCAGATCTTATAGGAGTATCAAAGAGAATTAATTGGATTTTCAGCCTTTTTCTATGGTGTGATTAATGTGCCAACTTAATTTATGCATTACAGACCACTTTAGATGCCCTTATTTACTTCTGTGTTTCTAGGGATGTGTTTACACTCTTATTACTGGAAAGAAGCAATGGAATACATACCTCACATTACGTAATTGATACTGGTGGTGGATAAATAAATAATACTAGTTGATTATTAATTCAAAGATCAAACATCCTTTAATCTGGTCATATTTAAGTGAATCAAATTAGAAAATTCAATCAGACATGGTTAATTATGATCCAGGAATGTGATTATGGTGTGCAGTTGTTAACCTACAACATGGCCACTGGGTTACTGGCCGTGAGTACAAAGAGTAAGGTTCAGTCCAGTCACTGCAATACTAATAAGTAAACAGAAAACTGCAGGGGGTGCAGTTAAATTTAAGAAGGCTGATTCTAGCACAGATGTGGATTCCAAATGGATTTGGTTTCATAAATGTAACTTTCAACTTGCATTCTCATTCTCAATGGTGCCCTGAGAACAAACAATTCACAAATCAACATGATAATTCAATAAAACAGGGGGGAAATAATTCAACAGATACACTTACATTTCAACAACACAAATAAATGATTCCAATCAACCAAAACGCTGGCATACCTCAGTGAATTCATTCCTCGCTCTAAATTACACCATTGGCACCAGGGATTCAAGATGTAATGAGGATTGTAATTTTTCCAAACATGGGGTGCGTTAAAACGAAAGGCTGATTTGCATAGGTTGGTGGAGACACGAGGGACCTCAAGAGTTAACCAGCCCTGTGAGCGGGTTCGGTGCCTCGTATTATTCTACTTTAACAGAGAAGTGAGATATTTTAGAAGCGTGTGCAGCAGAGCTTTGTAAACAAAATGGGAGAAATGAAGTGATCCACAGGAATTTAGAGAGGTCCAGTTGACCTTTTGATAAAGGATTAGAGTAGTGGGGTTAGAGTAGTGGCTGCTGCTTTCTGATAAATGGTGTCACCATAATCAAGAGCTGACAGGAAGTTTGCCTGTACAACCTGCTTCCTGCTGTTTAGGGAGAGGCGTCATCTCTTTCTATAAATCGCAGCTTCTTAACTAGCTCATCCGTACGTTTTTAAATGTCAAAACGCCTCGATATTTACAGGCATAAATGTGTAAACCATCTGAAATGTTTCTATGAGAATTAGAAGACATCATACATTCAGTTTTTACTGCATTAAGTGCCCATTTAAAATCAGCAAGGTCTTTCAGCCAGGCAACAAAATCAGATTGCAGCTCCAACATAGCCTGGTCAGCAGTAGGGGCAATAGCATACATAACAGTGTCATCTGCATACAGATGAATATTACAGGTTTTTGCAGATAGACCAATCTTATTTATATACAGTAGAGGACAGGTCCCACCTTTATTACTATCGAGGTAACTTGACACCATCAGAAAGCACACATTGTGTACTGTTTGACAGATAGTTCCCAAACCACTTGCAAGACGCATGGTCGAGGCCCATTTCAGACAACCTTTGAATGAGTGGGGATGGTCGACAGTATCAAAGGCCTTTCGATAGATCTATAAATGTGGCAGCATAGTGATTTCTATGAAATAAGCAATTTAACTCAGAATCTAAGACAAACAGAACTGCTTCAATGGTGCTTTGTCCAAGTCTAAAACCAGACTGGTGCACATTAATTAAGAATATCATTTGAAGTTCTTAGCTGAGAGTTTGCGAGTGAATTCTAATATTTTTGCAAGGCAAAATAGTTTAGAAATCCATCTCCATGTCCCCTTGATCTGGACATGTCCTTCTATATTTCTCTTCCCCATCTCACACTGGCTCGGCACAAAGACTCACATGGTCTTGCTAAAAAGGTAGGATGGCATAATTGACATGCAGAATTTACACAAATCTCCACATTAATCTCAGGGATAACACCTCACAGGCTCAGCAATTTGGCACCCCAGATCCCTCTCTCTCTCCTTTCTCCCTCTCCTCTCCCTCTCTCTGTGCTCTGGTCTCACAGTGGGTGATCACCAGGCTGAGCTGATGCGGCCTGAAAGGCAGCACTGTTTAACGAGCAGCGCAGGGCGTGTGAGTGAGGAGACAACAGGTGGACCGTCAGATTGATGCGCCGCAGCTGTGGAAGCACCACTATTCTTGCCAGCTGTCGGCCTGAATAATAATCATTAAAAAAGGGATCTTTGCAAAGAACCTAGCATGCTGCCAAGATGTTTGTCTATTCCGGCATCACATGGGCGGGAAGGAGAATAAGTTATATACATAGAGATGTTGTTCCTTCCTCTGGTTTAAGTGACACTGCATGGCTTCGCTCATGGCGGTTGCATCATGTAAATATTGAAGTGTGTGTGGCTCCCGTCTACAGAACATGCACCAGTTACAGTGCCTAGTGAAAGTCTACACACCGCTTGCACACTCTTCTTTTGCTGCCTTAAAATTTGATCTAAAATGGAATTCCATTTAGATGTTTTCTCTGAAGATCTACATAACCTACTCCACAATTTCAAAGTGAAAGATATGTTTTTATTTTATTACAAAATGAATAACACAAAAACGAAGATGTCTTGATTGCACATGTCTTCACACCCCCTTGGTCGAAGCACCTGTGGCAGCCATTACAGCTGTGAATCATTTTGAATGAACTTTGCACTCTTAGGGAAACATACAGTTGAAGTCGGAAGTTTACATACACTTAAGTTGGAGTCATTAAACATTGTTATTCAACCACTCCACACATTTGTTGTTTAATAACTATAGTTTTGGCAAGTCGTTTAGGACATCTATTTTGTGCATGACACAAGTAATTTTTCCAACAATTCTTTACAGACAGATTATTTCACTGTATCCCAATTCCAGTGGGTCAGAAGTTTACATACACTAAGTTGACTGTGCCTTTAAACAGCTTGGAAAATTCCAGAAAATTATGTCATGAAGCTTCTGATAGGCTAATTGACATAATTTAGGTCAATTGGAGGTGTACCTGTGGATGTATTTCAATGCCAACCTTCAAACTTTGCTTGACATCATGGGAAAATCAAAAGAAATCAGCCAAGACATCAGAAAAACATTGTAGACCTCCACAAGTCTGGTTCATCCCTGCGAGCAATTTCCAAATGCCTGAAGGTACCAGGTTCATCTGTACAAACATTAGTACGCAAGTATAAACACCATATGACCATGCAGCCGTCATACCGCTCAGGAAGGAGACGCGTTCTGTCTCCTAGAGATGAACGTACTTTGGTGCGAAAAGTGAAAATCAATCCCAGAACAACAGCAAAGGACCTTGAAGATGCTGGAGGAAACATGTACAAAAGTATCTATATCCACAGTAAAACGAGTCCTATATCGACATAATCTGAAAGGCCGCTCAGCAAGAACGAAGCCACTGCTCCAAAACCGCCATAAAAAAGCCAGACTACGGTTTGCAACTGCACATAGGGTAAAATATCGTACTTTTGGGAGAAATGTCCTCTGATCTGATGAAACAAAAATAGAACTGTTTGGCCATAATGACCATTGTTATGTTTGGAGGAAAAAGGGGGATGCTTGCCGAAGAGCACCATCCCAACCGTGAAGCACGGGGGTGGCAGCATCATGTTGTGGGGGTGCTTTGCTGCAGGAGGGACTGGTGCACTTCACAAAATAGATGGCATCATGTGGAAGGAAAATGATGTGGATATATTAAAGCAACATCTCAAGACATCAGTCAGGAAGTTAAAGCTTGGTCGCAAATGGGTCTTCCAAATGGACAATGACCCCAAGCATTCTTCCAAAGTTGTGGAAAAGTGGCTTAAGGACAACAAAGCCAAGGTATTGGAGTGGCCATCACAAAGCCCTGACCTCAATCCTACAGATAATTTGTTGGCAGAACTGAAAAAGTGTGTGCGAGCAAGGAGGCCTACAAACCTGACTCAGTTACACCAGTTCTGTCAGGAGGAATGAGCCAAAATTCACCCAAGTCATTGTGGGAAGCTTGTGGAAGGCTACCTGAAACGTTTGACCCACGTTAAACAATTTTACTGCAATGCTACCAAATACTAATTGAGTGTATGTAAACTACTGACCCACTGGGAATGTGATGAAAGAAATAAAAGCTGAAATAAATAATTCTCTCTACTATTATTCTGACATTTCACATTCTTAAAATAAAGTGGTGATCCTAACTGACTCAAGATAGGGAATTTTTACTAGGATTAAATGTCAGGACTTGTGAAAAGCTGAGTTTAAATGTATTTCGCTAAGGTGTATGTAAACTTCACACTTCAACTGTATGTCTATTGTTTTTGCCAAGATAACTCAAGCTCAGTAAATTTGATTAGGAATCATTGATGGACAGTTAAGTCAGGACTGAGACTGGACCACTCAGGAACACTCAACACCTCTTGGAAAGCCAATCTGGTGTGTCTTTGGCATTAACATTTGGATAATTGTCCCGCGGAAATGTGAATTTTTATCTCAGGGTTATGTTTTCAGAAGACTAAGGCAGGTTTTCCTCTAACTTTTTTACCTTGGCTTTGCTGCTATCATATTTCCTTAAATCCTGAAAAACTCCCCTGTCCTGCTACTGACATGATGCTGCCACCACAATACTTTCACTCTGTGTTATGTTGTATTGGATTTGTCCCAAACCTGTAGTTTTTAATTTAGGCCCAAAAATGTATTTATTTGCCAAATTGCCTTGCAGTATTACTTAACGGCCTTGTTGCAAACAGAACAGATGATTTGGAGTGTATTCATTATTTTGACATTGTCACGGAGGCCAGTAATGTGGAGTGAATGCAATGTGGTTGATACTCTGTATTTTCAAGTATTGTGGTGGCAGCATTATGTTTTCGTACAGTATGCCCGTCACCGGCAGGGACTGGGAAGTTTGTCAGAATCAAAATAAATATGAAAGTAGCAAAGCCCAGGCAAAAAGAAGAAAACGCGCCCAAACGGACAACTACACAGATTCTAATGATAAAGAGGTTTTCAGTGTTCCTGAATGGTCCGGTCCCAGTCCTGACTTGAAAATCAGAGACAAGGTTTGAATATTGCTGTCCATCAATGATTCCCAACCAAATGTACCGAGCTTGAGCAATTTTGACAAAAACAATGGTTATATGTTTCCCTAAGAGTTGTGCAAGGTTGGTTAGGATCTTCATCAAAATGAATCACAGCTGTAATGACTGCAAAATGTATTTTCACCCAGTACTAATATAAGTAATCAATACCTGTTGTTTTTTATTTGCATTCATTTGGACAATTTTCTATAATAGTTATTTCACTTGTGGAGTAGGTTGTGTACATCGGTAGGAAATACATCGAATGTAATTCCTAACGTAAAATTGTACGGCAGCAAAATGTGAAGACTGTGCAAGGGGTGGGTAGGCTTTCACTAGGCACTGCAACTGCTAAGAGGAATCTAGAGTCTGATCTGAATCATGATGCATGGCTCTGAGCAACGGCACTCTCCAAACTTGGCACGGCAAGGAATCGACTTCATTGCGCACACAACATATAGTGAGCTAAATGTATTTAATTCATTTGGTGTTGCTGTGTGAAGCTGTTGCCCTGCATGCCCAATGCCGTGTCCACCTTCATTACTCTGCAATCGATCATCATCTGGGCAGCCACTTCTTTGGAAATGACTAGGCTGTGGTCTACATGCTCTTAAAGATCTCAGACAAAACAATAGTGACAACAGAAACTGTTTCTAAATTGGGACAAAAAATAATTACCTTATTCCAAAATTGTTTTATTTTATTTTTTAAATTCAAGGGTTTCAACACACACAGTACTTGACAGTACTACTGTTCTACAAACAAACCAATATGCAAATCATGTTTTATTTCATATGCGCTACCAATAGTAAAAGCAGTTGAAAGACCACTACATTATAATGTGATGACATGTTTTCCGTACATACAGTCTAAGGAAGAGGGAGGACCAGTAAGTAAAGCATGCTCTCCACCATAATTGTTATCATACACTGTGGCCGGCAAACGGTGTGAATACTGGCACATTTTAATAAGTAGATGCTAGTATGTTTAGAGGCAGTTCCTATGGTAACAATGCCATCTCTTCACTCTCTTGTTGACAATCCATTAGATTCCTCCAGTAATACTGATGGAAATCCTGAGTTTAGATTAGATTAGATTAGTTTAATGTATAGAGTGACATATGTAATTCTTGAGCACCAAACTCCAACAATGCATTGAAATAAAATATAGTAAAAAATATAGTAAAAACATGGATAATAATACAAATAAATGTATATAGAAATGTCCATAAAGAGAGGGGGGGGGGGTCTGGGTAGGCAGGGGGAGGAGGAGGGGAACAGAGATTATTTTAACTCCTAATGCGGACATTGCATGAATGATTTTAAATCTCTAATAGTCTTTAATTATGAATCAATACTTGAGCTTAGGTAATTGCGAAGCCTCAGCAGGCCAGAATGTTGATTTATGGTGCATCTTGACAGAAGTGCTTAGAGACCCTTAAAAATTGTGAGCTGCATTAAAGCTACAGCTGATAGCAGTCAATATAATTTAAAATACATTTTGCTTAATTATCTCACTGCCTTAAAAAGGGACTTTTGGTCCTAAATGGTGCCCCTAAAAATGGGGCTGAATTGAGAACATGGATATCACACATGAAAAAGTAGCTCCCTGTCCAAGCTATCAATCATCTTTCTTGAAATGACGTAGGCAGTGATGTCAAGTGTCATCCCCGTTCTCTCGTCTGGTGTGACACTGTGGTTACTGATGCTATGTCTGAGGTCAAAGGTCGCTCATAGAGGCTCAACATAGAAGTCATGCTTCACTAAACCTGCTCACATTACCTATGACTGATGACGGCATGGCTCTAGCGGCACTGTCACCACTGTTCACTGCCATGCCTCCTACCTCACCTCATCCATCAGAGGGGTGCTCTTCTAGCCACACGCCCATCCAAACACCTCACTGGACCAGGACAGACACTATTGATGGGGCTCCAAATGAATATTCATGAATCATAGTTTTGTTTTGTTTGGGGATCCATTTTTAAGAGAGAGGGAAAAACCACTTAGACCTTCTACACCAGAGGGCTCCCAGTAGTTGAACAGATGCTGGGCTTAGCCCTCGCACAGCAGATGTTGGTGATTTATTCTCTTTTTTTGCCAGATTAAAGCACTCTGCCTCGACAGCCGCACTGTGGCCTATTGGAGGAATCAAGCATTTGCCATTGGATGAAATGGTTCATCACCAACAGCCACCTGTGTAGCATTACTCTTCATTAGGAAAACGCATCACACTAATCCAGTTAAATGCTTAACTCACAATAAAATACTATGATACAAAGGGATGTGTTCCATCTAGGATCAACAACTGCAACTCTTTAAATTTAGCAATCACACGATTCATATTAAGATGTCAGAGACTTTGATATGGCACAGCTTCATGGAAGAAGGAAAAAATAACATTGTTTGTGACCACTGTCCCCAAGGGACCAACATCTTTGTAACCTCCTGACTTTTAATGTCCCTAATCCAGGAGTTATCCTTGAATTTCTCTGTTGGTACTTAAATGTGCAGGGCAACGAACTAAGTCAATCTTCCGTCTACGATCCCTTATGGGTAAAGCATTACCTGTCATTACCTGACGATGGGGGAGATAAGAAATCTTCTGAAATCAAAGGGAGAGTATTTTCTTCATAGCCACAGGCGCCAGATTACCCATCAGCGATGGCCGTGCAAAGATGCAAAACGGAGGTGGCAAGAATAACCCGTTGTGATTTGTCAGATGTGGCGGAAGTATAATTTGTACTGATAAACAAGCCAGACTCAACGTGTGCAAATCAGCCTTACATATGAGTGGGAGACAGCTACATGATATCAAAAGGGGGAAAATAGTACTGCGTCTGCCTGCCGCTGTGCTGCGGCAGCGCCAATTTGGACTTTTCTCTAAGGCAATGAGTTCCTTTCAATTCGGTTTCTCCTTCGCTCTCTTGATTTCCCACGGTAGAATTGACAGAATTACAGTGTGTAACGTTCATGTTTTGTCAACTTTTCCTTGTCTGTTTAGCAGACAAGCACATTATTAATTAGACAAGCAGGGTATTAGACAATCCATTCCAAGGGGCAGGAAGTATTTCATTGCAGATGGCAGTGAGGCTGTCTCCATCAAATCCCACCTGTTCCATTGACTTCACTTCTTCCCTTTTTAAAACATACCTGTTGTCTCAGCTGTTTGGCTGTACATACCAATGGGAGTAATGCTCTGCATCATAAAAAACAGATACCAATTGCTTTACAGGGTGTGTATCATCAAAAGCCCACACATATAGATCCATACTAAACACCACAAAGACATGTACTATTGCATGGATTTCACATTGCATTTGATCTCTTAATAATTCACTCAAATACTGAAAGCACTGTCAATCATAGAATCTCTCTCAGGCAAAGACAAGCATCTATCCACAGCATTAGCATGCACAGGGGCACATCTGAGGCAATGTGATCACTTGACATTCAAAGAGAGAGAGATAAGTATTGATTATGGTGAGGAGGGTTTGGCACTTCCACGGCTTGAAGCGGCTACAGTAAAAACATGCATCACAGGGTTGGGCAGTGCACACTCACCTCTCTGCCGGAACCACAGTCATTACTGCAAAGTGATTCACCCACCCACACTGTGATGGAACTCTGTATGGAAAATCCATCTAGGTAGGCAAGTGTTTATCTTAATGATCTATTACCTGATCTTGCTGAGAGACTGCTGCTTTGTAAAGACAATAGACTATATTAAATAATATATTTACAGTTTACTGATTCGCCCACCGTCATACCATACATGCATTTACTGTAATTATCAAACTATTACGAATCCAATCTCATCTAAAGGGGAGATGTTTAACTTCAGTCAATACATATATATTTACCTGAAGTAAGACATAGCAAATTCACTGAATTTCTAAATGTACATTTTTTTAAGACACTGATAGTTCACCTTTTGTTTGTGGTTGCTAAAATTCGCTTAATTTTAGTTTATGTGACAAAACAAGCAAGTATAGTATAGAGAATCATTGTACCATCTAAACCGTTGTGAAATATATTTTTCATAACCAAAAATATAATCTTTTCAGCTGTTCGAAGCTTGTGTACGAAATCTAAAGTAAAAGACTCAAAAACAAAATAGCGCACATAGAACAGAACGCTTCTTCGACTTGCTTTCAATGAGAATGACAGATCTATAACACACATTTCTACGTCAAAAAGTTACATATTGCAGCTTTAATACATTCATACAATTTATTTCCGAGCTACAGAGGAACCAGAATTATTTGGACTTTGCGTGTCTTACTCCTGAGGTTTTGTATTTCACAGAGGTTCTAATTAAAGTGATTGGTATCCAGTCTTTTCATTGAACAGGATGCTGCTGATGTGTGTGTGTGTGTGTGTGTGTGTGTGTGTGTGTGTGTGTGTGTGTGTGTGTGTGTGTGTGTGTGTGTGTGTGTGTGTGTGTGTGTGTGTGTGTGTGTGTGTGTGTGTGTGTGTGTGTGTGTGTGTGTGTGTGTGTGTGTGTGTGTGTGTGTGTGTGTGTGTGTGTGTGTTTGCTATACAACTAAACAATATGAACAACATCAGTATATTTGGCTTCAACTTCTTTAGCTTTTCCTATCATCTGATATGCATAACGCATTGACACAAACAATGTATTCGGCCAGAGACTTCACAGACAGTGTGCTGTTTCAAAACGACAATGTTCATGTCATTTGTAAATGTGTAACGTATTGAAGAAAAAATGTTTTAGACAGGTTTTTAAAACAAGTAAACAAAAAAGATGATGTTGTGTTGTTATGCCTGATTGAATATGTTTTTAAAAGAATACATTTGCTATTATTGTTACTATTTCTGACAGTTTCTTGGCATGTACATACATTGCTTTATCTTTCCTCTGTATGATGCGGTTGACCTTTTCACCCTGAATTTCTGCAGTGTGCCTCGTATGCATATTCTGCCATCCAAGAGTATGTCATTCAGTGAAGGAAGGAAATACTGTTTCTCGTACACTCACTCAATAAAGCCAGATCAATAAGAAAGCCTCTGAAGTGAGCACATTGACAAACCCGTTATGTATCACCAGTTTTAATGGGTTCTCATGCACAGGATATTCATCAACCCGTGCAGTGCTGCAGCCTGCAGGTATACAGCCCCCGTGGTATTTTGTAGCCCTGCCCTGTAATTACTTTGCAGAGAAGATGGCAAGGGAGAGGGGGACGGGGGGAGGGGGAGAGGGACGTTCAATATGCCTCGCTGCCGTGCCACTTGTGTGATGCTTGTTTGCAAAAGGTTTTCTTCCATCATAAATCAGTCAGCATGAGGCTGAGGAACTACATGCCTGGCACACCAGAACGATTTTCATCTTTGTGCACTCGTATATGAGTTGTGACTGATTCAAATTACCCCCCGAGCCAACCCCTGCGAAGGAAAACTTCTCAACAATTAGACTCCTATTATAATTTATCTGTCTCCTTTTCACATTGACACTCTTCTTCAGCAGGGTGGTACGGCATGATCAGGGGCTCGACTGCTTTTAAACAACAGTGATCTTGAGGAAATTAGACCTTTGTGAACTGGAGACTTTAATAATCAACCCAACAACACTCTGAAACTGACACTGGAAGCAAACTTTTCTCAAGTACAAAATATGTTTTGCATCATCTGGTCCCATTTGTTTCAAGATGTATCAGAGATCTAAATGGCCATCTCTGCCACCTTCAATAAAGTCTCCGAAGTAAACGCCAACACATTTATTTTTGAGACGGGTCCTGGTCACAGCTCAGTAAACGCCAGACACAGTTAATGAGTCAAACAGGCTGCTGATTCAAGGTGAAGTTTGCAAATGCCATTTTGTATGCTTTCTAAAAGATACTATCTCGGCAATTGTGCCATCTTTGCTTTGCAGAATTGAAATACAACAGGACCCAAGGGCAACCATCCAGCTTTAGGACATCAGCTTTTTATTTCCAGCTTATCTGCAATTTCCAGGCTCCATTAGATACAGGAAGTCCTCAACCTTCAGTCATATTGTTTCTTGCCACTGAATGCTCAGGGACTGTCAATAGACTTCATTTTGGATTTCAATTGTCCAGAGATACAATGCAGACAATGCCAATATGACAAACATGTCCTTCAAATCAGAGGCATTTATAGACCCTCCATGTTTCAATGAAATGTTGAACTTGTGTTTTATAGTATAGAACTACGCAGTTTCTTCAGTTGGGATTTGCAAACTGGAATCTCACCTTTAATTTAAACGGATGCAGTTTGACTACAGAACTGTAGCTCGATCTAGCATATGCCACCACAGTGTGGTACAATGCCTGTGTCACAGTGTTCATTGTCTTTAAATGACAAGAGACCGGGTGTGATGTTCACTATAATGGAGAGGTTTTAAACACCGTCAACATTTACAATTGAATTCACCAATCATTTCCATCCATTTCAAACAAACAGATTACAGTCTGCATATGTTAATGAGAGACATTTATCAAAGGCACATCCCACTGGGCATAAACTGGTTGAATCAACATTGTTTCAATGGAATTTGTCAACGTATTGTGACATGGAATCTACGTGGAAAATACATTGGATTTGAAAAAAGTCATCAAAGCGGTTGTTTTGAGGGTGAAACTTGTTTTGAGGGTGAAACTTGTTTTGAGGGTGAAACTTGTTTTGAGGGTGAAACTTGTTTTGAGGGTGAAACTTGTTTTGAGGGTGATTATGTCATCATGGTAACCACATTTCAGCATAGACAAACCTTTTATAAAATATATTTAATGTTGACCTTTAAAATATATGTCATGTTCACCTTTAAAACAACGTCAGATCTTCAGCACTATATCCACTATCAGAAAAAAAGAAGTCCTACAAGAGAATTGACACATCTACAGTGACCCTTTGGTCTCCCATCCAGGTTGTTAACCAAGCCCAGCCCTGTTTACCTAAGATATGTGTCACTGACCATTGCCAATGTGCTATTTTGAGAATAATTGTTGAGAGCTCTAACATTTAAAACGAAATAGATTCACTGTTGCTGTCAAAGTCATTCCATTTTAACAGAGCAAATGAAACGTGACCATACTTTATCACTTACAATATATCATCAATGATGCTATTTAGGCCTATATAGCATTTGCAAAGTCATTAACAGCAATTGTTTCATTTCAACCCAGAATTCAACCAGAAATAGACAATACAATAGACCTAGGGTTTCAGGCCCTAGTTGATTTCAAATGTAATGATAGGTTTGAATAATGGTTGAAAGTACAGGGATAGACATTTGGGTGACAAATAAACCACAAATCCGACATTGTTTTCCATTTGAATTTGGTTGGGCTTTTAGATGGTTGAAAGAATAGTGATAACACATTGGACATTCAACTAAGTTTTGGCTGTCTTTTTGAATGGGTGAATATAGGTTGTAATTTCATTGATCAACGTCTCAGCCAAATGTGACCCAATTACCCACGTTGAAATGACATAGTGTGCCCAGTGGGATGCTTGTTATCCCAAAGGAGAGGGAGGAACTGCAGCACATATGCTACTTCAAGCTGATATCCTATTAGCACCACAGACACTACCCTCACATGTGCCATTTAATTATCTTGTCGGAATTTTAAAGATGATTATTTCACAATTACACACAACTTTTCTCATAATCCTGCCATGTAATACATTTGACATGATAGCATCTCAGATATCTATTTTCCATAGCAGGCCTAATCCTCTTCCTCATCCGTATGAGGTGAGATGAAACACACAAAGTAAAGCACATAACGTATTATTCCCCCTGCATTAATATGGAAAAAAACAAACCTGATTCTTATAGATTCCAGGTGTTATTGCATAATTTACCAAAACACCTCTTGGTGATGAGGCTGACTTGGGTTATGCTGGTCTCACTCAAAGCTCTTGGTTTGTCCACATACTAGTCAACACTCAATGCAAACAGCTATTCATGACATCATATTGTAGCCATAACTGGACTCAAAGTCATCAGTACTTTAAACTATAATAGCAACAGGTCTTAAAACCTCTTGACAAGATCGTTGGTGTTGTATTGAGGCTGTGATCGCTGCAGGTCCTATGCTTCTCTGCGTGATGGTCCCTCAGGCCAAGGCCCCGTACTGATGCTCTCACAGCAGCACCAACCCACTTCTGGGTTAGACCAAATGGGACTCCATGACCTCGCAGCTGCCAATCCAACACCTAAAGGTTACTGCAAAAAAAGAAATGTCCCTTTTTCAGGACCCTGTCTTTCAAAGATAATTCGTAAAAATCCAAATAACTTCACAGATCTTCATTGTAAAGGGTTTTAACACTGTTTCCCATGCTTGTTCAATGACCCATAAACAATTCATGAACATGCACCTGTGGAACGGTCGTTAAGACACTAACAGCTTACAGACGGTAGGCAATTAAGGTCACAGTTATGAAAACTTAGGACACAAAAGAGGCCTTTCTACTGACTCTGAAAAACACCAAAAGAAAGATGCCCAGGGTCCCTGTTCATCTGCGTGAATGTGCCTTAGGTATGCTGCAAGGAGGCATGAGGACTGCAGATGTGGCCAGGGCAATAAATTGCAATGTCGGTACTGTGAGTTTCCTAAGACAGGGAGATAGGATGGACAGCTGATCGTCCTCGCAGTGACAGACCACGTGTAACAACACCTGCACAGGATCGGTACATCCAAACAGCACATCGGCGGGACAGGTAGGCTGAGAGAGGCTGGACGGAGGGCTTGTAGACCTGTTGTAAGGCAGGTCCTCACCAGACATCATCGGATGGCAACAACAACTGCCCGAGTTACACCAGGAAGGCACAATCCCACCATCAGTGCTCAGACTGTCAGCAATAGGCTGAGAGAGGCTGGACTGGGGGCTTGTAGGCCTGTTGTAAGGCAGGTCCTCACCAGACATCATCGGCAACAACGTTGCCTATGGACACAAACCCACCGTCGCTGGACCAGACGGGACTGGTAAAAAGTGCTCTTCACTGACGGGTCGCGGTTTTGTCTCACCAGGAGGGATGGTCAGATTTGAGTTTATCGTCGAAGGAATGAGCGTTACACCGAGGCCTGTACTCTGGAGCGGGATCGAGGGTCCGTCATGGTCTGGGGCGGTGTCACAGCATCATCGGACTGAGCTTGTTGTCATTGCAGGCAATCTCAACGCTGTGCATTACAGGGAAGACATCCTCCTGCCTCATGTGGTACCCTTCCTGCAGGCTCATCCTGACATGACCCTCCAGCATGACAATGCCACCAGCCATACTGCTCGTTCTGTGCGTGATTTCCTGCAAGACAGGAATGTCAGTGTTCTGCCATGGCCAGCGAAGAGCCCGGATCTCAATCCCATTGAGCCCATCTGGGACCTGTTGGATCGGAGGGTGAGGGCAAGGGCCATTCCCCCCAGAAATGTCTGAGAACTTGCAGGTGCCTTGGTGGAAGAGTGGAGTAACATCTCACAGCAAGAACTGCCAAATCTGGTGCAATCCATGAGGAGGAGATGCACTGCAGTACTTAATGCAGCTGGTGGCCACACCCGATACTGACTGTTACTTTGGATTTGGACCCCCCCTTTGTTCAGGGACACATTATTCAATTTCTGTTAGTGACATGTCTGTGGAACTTTTTCAGTTTATGCTTCAGTTGTTGAATCTTGTTATGTTCATACAAATATTTACACATGTTAAGTTTGCTGAAGATAAACACAGTTGACAATGAGAGGATTCTGTTCTGTTTCTTTTTTTGCTGAGTTTAGTCGGCAGTCTGGCTAGCTGACTTTAGCCTGGCTAAAAACATAGCAAGCTAGCTAGCCTTTTTAGCATCCCACATCTCCATGTCAAATAAGGCATGTCTCACACTCAGTTTTCAGGTATTACAAGGAGCTTCCCCTTTTGTGATGAAAAACGACATTGCAATACTGAATCTTGCGTCTGCGTAGAGCTTGTAGAAGCTTAAGACATTCCACTAAGAGGCCCTATTGAGGAGGATACTGATGTCGTACTGATGCTGGGGCCGCTACAGTATTGTGGTATTGTAACTGCAGATTTTGGCATTCTGTTGTACCATATGTTTCTTAGCTCTGTTCACAAAGCATGACTGGTCTCTTTGATTACACTTTACACATTGTTAACCATATACACAGAGCATCTGGGTTTGAGCACGCCAGTATGTCATGCTTAGGTAATTTCTCTACAACATGCAGCACATCTACTGCAAACAATTCTGAAACAAAGCATGGATGCCTTCTTCAAGACAGTCATGTTTTATTTTATCTTCAGTATGATTCCTTATTGTGTAGTACTTTTGATCAAATTTTTTCCAACAAGAGAATAATGCTTTGTTGCCTTGTCCAGGAAATCACCAGTTACCATGGCGGATTAAAGGTACTATGTCTTCACAAAGTTATGCATGTGTTTACTTTATGTCTACGACTACATTGACAAGCTATCACCACCAGTAGACTCATCATCATCATCATCATCATCATCATCATCATCATAAGCATCACTACTTACAGTGTCTTCAGAAAGTATTCATACCTCCTGACTTATTTCACATTATGTTGTGTTTCAGCCTGAATTCAAAATGTATTAAATATATATTTTATCTTTACATAAGTATTCACACCCCTAAGTCAATACTTTGTAGAAGGACCATTGGTGGCGATTACAGCTGTAAGTATTTTTCTAAGTCTCTAAGTGCGTTGCACACCTGGATTATACAATGTTTTCCCATTATTATTCTTTAAATTCTTCATGCTCTGTCAAGTTGATTTCTGCTAGACAGCCATTTTCAAGTCTTACCATAGATTTTAATGCCGATTTAAGTCAGAACTGTAACTAGGCCACCCAGGAATATTTGATGTTGTGTTGGTAAGCAACTCCAGTGTAGATTTGGCCTGGTATTTTAGGTTATTGTCCTGCTGAAAGGTATATTTGTCTCCCAGTGTCTGTTGGAAAGCAGACTGAGCCAGATTTTCCTCTAGGATTTTGCCTGTGCTTATAGCTGTATTCTGTTTATTTTTATCATAAAAAACTCCTTAGTCCCTGGCGATCACAAGCATACCCATAACATAATGCAGCCACCACCATGCTTGAAAATATGAAGAGTGGTACCCAGTGAATTTCTTGTGTTAGATTTGCCCTAAACATAACACTTTGTATTGAGGACAAAAAACGTTTATTTGTTTGCCACATTTTGTTGCAGTTTTACTTGAGTTTTTGTTTTGTTTTATGTATTTATTTCACCTTTATTTAACCAGGTAGGCCAGATGAGAACAAGTTCTCATTTACAACTGCGACTTGTTACTTGTTGCAAACACAATGCATGTTTTGTAATATTATATTCTGTACAGGCTTCCTTCTTTTAACTCTGTCATTTAGGTTAGTGTTGTGGACTAACTACATTGTTGTTGATTCATCCTCAGTTTTGTCCTATTACAGCCATTAAACTCTGTAACTGTTTTAAAATCACCATTGGCCTCATGGTGAAATCCCTGAGCGGTTTCCTTCCTCTCTGGCAACTGAGTTAGGAAGGACGCCTGTATCTTTGTAGTGACTGGGTGTATTGATATATCATCCAAAGTGTAATTAATAATTTCATCATGATCAAAGGGATATTCAATGTCTGCTTTCATTCTACCAATAGGTGCCCTTCTTTGAAAGTCATTGGAAAACCTCCCTGGTCTGTGTGGTTGAATCTGTGTTTGAAATTCACAAAGACAGATACAGGGACTTTACAGATAATTGTATGTGTGGGGTACAAAATCATGTTAAACACTATTATTGCACACAGAGTGAGTCTATGCAACTTATTATGTGACTTGTTTACAAATGTTCACTCCTAAACTTATTTAGCCTTGCCATAACAAAGGGGTTGAATACTTATTGACTCAAGCTTTTCATTTTTATTACTTAGTTAACATTTCAAAAAACCTAATTCCACTTTGACATTATGGGTTATTGTGTGTAGACCTGTGACACAAAATCAAAATGTAATCCATTTTAAATTAAGGCTGTAACACAACTAAATGTGGAATAACGTCAAGGGGTGTGAATACTTTCTGAAGGTACTGTGTGTCTTTTTCCAACGGCAATATCGATCTGGACAGCTTCGTCTCCTCCACTCCTTACCGTCATGAGAAGCTGTAATTCTTTTCAGTATCCGCAGCACGATCTCACTCTCTTCCACAAATAACCAAGCTAAGGCAACTTGCATACAAAATAGCTGACTCAATCTTCAAGCTGCATAATCAAGATAAGAAAGACAGGGACAGGAAAAGGAGATGCGGGATGCTAATATGAGGCAAAGCTCCAGCGACAGTAGCTATGAATCTGTGTGAGGATGTTTGAAAATCGTCAAAACTCTCCCGGTTTAGCTGCAAATATCAAGTTAGGTTGCTCATCCCAACACCATTTACAAAGACGTGGAAAGTAAATGGTGTCATGAAAATGAGGGGTAAACAAGAGGAATAAAAAAAAATAGATTTGTTTTAATTATTGTCTTCGTAGCATACTGTCTTTATATATACATGTTCGTTCAACATATTGATATAATGCACTTGTGCCAAGTGCCAGGTGAGCGCGTAATAGATGAGTATACCTTTTATTTTACTTGTCAACTGTGTAAGCCGAGGGTTTACGCACCACTATACGCAACAGCTCAAGCTGTTGTCGTAATATGTTTGGCTGAGTATCAGCTGAGCATTAGGCTCTTGTCATGGCAACCTTTGTAAGCGAACCACACTTTCTCAGCACTCATGCAAATAAGGCCTCCTCAATATCGTGAATCAATTTAGAATTTCATTGTCAATGCCACACATTCATCAAATGGTGCAGTTGATCCACAAAAATCATGCAATATACAATATTTGCATATTGGTAAAAAAAAGAAAGAAAAAAGAAAAGAAGATTTGCACAAAAAAAGACGGGGTAGAAAGATATTGCAACAATATTTGTAAACAATATTTACAAACACCTAGGCTATACAATATTACATTTGCATACAAGATGAATAGCAAAGACGCCTTATATTCAACCAAGTAGATGTAGGCTGCACGCTCTGCCTATATCCATAGAGGGTCATATTGTTGTTTGTGTAGGTCTGACTTCAACCATATGAATATGGTACTCTATATCCATAGAGGGTCATATTGTTGTTTATGTAGGTCTGACTTCAACCATATGAATATATGACGACGGATATGAATCACAGGATAAAAACTAATGTTTGTCGTTGAATGAAATCAACTGCAATCCAAAATCTCTGAGATAATTCAATCATCTGATGTCACTTTTATAGGGATAAATCCATACCCTAACTTAGCCTGCCTGGGTGTTCATATACGTCACAAACCCTTATTTCACATGAATTACAAAATGTATTACCATGCTCAGAGGCATGCAACTAAGAGTCTACATAGTCACCGATTAATTATACCCGCGATGTTTAACTGCACATGGTGCAGCAATATGTTACAGTAGGCTAAGTATTTCTGTGTACTGTAGGGTATGTCATGTAGACTCACCAGTACAGATTAGCCCTGTTGACTGGGTCAGTTCCTCGTGTCCTCACGGACCTGGCGCGCCTAGCTCATCGGGCTGTACTCTGGATGTCATACAGTATGTTGCTTATTCTGTAACCTACAATCCTGCACGCAAACTCAAATTCTGAACGTTTAAAAGCTCTGAGAAATTATCCGATAAGGTGTCGCCTTGACGTCAGCAAGGATCTGCGCACTAGTGTACATTTAGCACATTTTTCATAATTTAATTAAATAGGAAAGTAACACAGTTGTCATATAATTCTCAGAAAACCCATGAAGCGAAGCCATGAGAGAAATATCTTCTACGGTTCAAGGCGAACTCTAGCGGTAAAGAGGGTCCGTTCGCTGTCCATGGTGCTGAAATGCATTTCTGGCAATAGTGGCTACTTCAACGTTGGCGTCCCTTTTTACTTTTGTATTCCAATTACATATTACATACAATGAACATGAAATTAGATAATATCAAGATGTTTGGGGGATGGCAACGCTGATTTTGCATTTAGTCAACATGGTTGTGTATTTCTCTATACGGGACAGATTATTATAAAGCTAGCTATATCAAATAACTTAGAAACCACTCTACGTGAATATTATTTTTAACGTGCTACAGTTTAAATACCTAGATCGTTCACTGATCAAATAAACACATTTCAAACCACTTAAACTATGCATGTCATCATAAAGGCATGTGCAAAATGTGTTTAAGTTTTATGCATGCATATGCAACTTCAAACCAGTTCTACATTTTCTACAGCTAACTCAAGGATAAGTGATATGCTACAATGTGTTGCTAACACACGTAGCCATTGGAATATGGCTCATGTGTGAAAACTATTCTTGCTAATAACATGCAATCACTTTTACATCGTTGACTTTCAATGTACTGTGCCGATATTTAAAGACACGACTACAACGTGTACGTTGAATGTGTTAGAGAATTAAGTCGTATTGTGTTTACTGCGGCATTGAAGCGTATTAGAGTACAGCATTCCTCCACTAACCAGAAACATTTAAGCGCTTACCTGCTTACAACAGCGGAGCAGAATCCCTCTAGCCTTTCCCGATCAAAAACTGGAACCCTATGTCACCATGAACCAACCCCAAGACATTTTCAAGGAGGCAGCAGATTTCTGATGAAAAATCCAGGGTTCTGTTGGTCTCGGGAATACAAGAAATGCAGCTCCTCACTGCGTCAAGCACAAGCCTCAAAGATCCATTAAACAGTGAGTGATTAATTCAAGCCAGAGAGCCCTGATCGAAATCTCTTTCACTCCTTGCCTTTATGTATTCCCGAACAGGAGTCGGGAGTTTCCATTATGCCGCGACGGGGCTCTTTTTTCAATCATATCGGGGCTGACACCACGTTTTAACCATAATCGGAGGGTTATTATTTCAGTTGGGAAGCTCAGTGGAGAACTATGAGACGGGAGAAGAAGCATGTTGATCCTCAAACCCAGTTGGGGTGAAGATAAATCTCATAATAAGATTGTTTGTCACCGCAAGTCTATAAATGGTGGAGTTCAACACAGCCTGGAGGGTAATTGTAAATCCTTTTGTTGAAGTGTGCCACTGCACCTCTAAGTATAGTATAGATCAGCCATATATATTATACGGCCTACATATTGAACCTGACCTCACAACATGTTCGTATAGAAAAATATTTGTTCTATGGTGGAACTTCCTCAAGATAATGTTGATAGACATGGTTCGCTCGTATGCAAACATGGCGCTCATTCAAACTGAGGTACATTATTTTACTAAATACTTAAAGGGACACTGTTTTGTAATAAGTATGTATTTTTTATAAATCAATTACATCATATTTTTCTTTAATTTTGTGTTTGTCAATTGGGCAGAAAGATAAGCTGGTATAGCTTTCCAAAATACAAACACAAATGTATTGAAATTGATATAAAGACGTTGAAATGAACTGTACATTAGGACCACCCAGTATTACTTGGGCCATGCCATAACAACCACAGGTTGTTCAACTCCTGAAGCTGCATGTTGGCAGCCATTGATGCCCATGAGAGCTCTTACATTTGATTTATAGAGAGTGCAGCCTGATGTCCTCTATGGTGACGTAGGCTGGATGGGGGATGACCGGTGTGGCCGGCTGGCCAGGCTGCAGATGCTTGTCTGTCAGAGTGAGGGAGTGGGCTTGTGAGGAGCTGGCGCAGGAGGCTGCATTGCCCCTGTCTCATTGCAGCACTCAGGCTCTGGATATAGGCAGGCGGACGTCCGGGCAGCATGGTTCTGCTGCTGCAGCACTGGGGTTGGCAGGAGCACTGTGTCACTCTCACTAATATCTTTATGATACTGGGGGCGGCCTGCTGCTGGGCTGGGTTTCCCTGGCTCTGGCTGTTGCAGTGCTGCCTAGCTGCCTGGATGTCTTTGGGCCTGGTGCAGCAGCTGCACACGCCCCACTCCTCAGTCAGGCATCAGGGGCTACAGTTCTCTCTAACTCTGAGACATTTGGGTTATTCCTCCATCCTCCCTTGGCCTCCAGTAAAAACTCTTTATTCTGTTTCAGCAGGCAGCACTAATTCATTTAGGTTGTAACCTGCCTAGGTTGAACTTGGGATTACTTTTGCCCCCCCCCCCCCCCCCCCCCACCGCAAACAACATACCCAATTCTGTTTGTTATCTCTGCACAGTCCATCAAAACCTTCAGTTCAGGAGCTGTGCTGTATCTTTTCAATGTTCATTTATTTCCCACAAAAAAAATGCCTTTGATCATAACCAAAGTGAATGGACTGTCGACCAAAGTTGGCAGGGCAGCTAACAGTAAACATGGCACTAACATCAAATGAATGAAGAAGTAGATGTCAATGCTAGTGTATCTGGATCTGAACTGTTTCAAATGATACATCATATGAACAGGAACTTTCTGTTCTATACTGTTTCTGTTTTATTCTGTGACAGAACAAATGGGATTGATTTCTGAGGCAGTGAAGCAGTGAAGTAACGGGGGAAATGATAATACCACGGTATGTTGTCTACAGTACTTTGATATGTTTGTCTGTTCATAGATATTGACACCAAGATGCACTGGGGAATACAGTACAGGTTCTAGTAATAACTGCATGTAAAGCCAACATGAAATATTTTAAGTAACTTTCAATGCAAAAGAGAATATTTTAATGTCAGTAAATGGAGTTTTGGGGAAAGAAGGCGAAGCAGGCCAATAGGTGGGAATGTCGAGTATTATTTATTCAAATCCTCCATTTACTGGCTAAGCCTGTTTGGGGCTGAGGAGAAGAGACGACAGGGCTAGTTATAATTCAGGGCAGGACATGGTGAGTCGCGGCTGGTATAATGGAGCATCTGCTGACACTGAATGCTCCAGATCCATCTTAACATCTGGGCGGTGGGACAGACGAACAGACGCCTACTGCAGCAGCTCTCCTATTGATGGTGTTGCGTCAAGGTAAATGAGATCCCATCAACTCGGAGGTTGTTTGAAATGTTTGTTTCAACACCCCCCTGTAACATGGTTGTCATTGTCTCCACATTAAAGCATTCATCCGGTGTAACAGATGAAGTACCACGACGCCTTTGATATAGCCCAGTGGAGAATGTATTTATTCGGGTTTTGAAGTGGATGGGATTGTCTGGTCGAAAAAGCGTGGGAGCAACCAAAAACGGTATTTGCCCTTTTCTAAATGTTAAATGAGTGATATTTGATTTCATTGCCCCACGGTATTGTGTATTGTCTAAACTGGATTGAGTAAATCCATGTTTAGAGGATTAGAGGGTTTGAGCCCTGTGACCAAAAGGCCTCTTTTTAGGAATGGAAATCTCACTGGATAAAAAAAAATGGAACAGATTAAAGGAGGGTCTTTCTATACAAAGGGGCATAACCATTGACATTTTCAAACTTGTATTTCACTTAAAGGACCAATCCAAGTAATCCAGCTGATCCAAACTTAAATCCATATTGCTCAGTAAAGTCAGTGAGGATAACGTATTACTCTGCTGTCCTGACATTCCCTTCTTCTTCTTATGAAAATCACATGAATTATGCACTGCCTAGTATGACAGTATTCATAAGCAGAAAATAATGTTTGTCTTTGTTAATATGTAAAATTGAATGGAAGTGTAGATAAAGCTAGATAAAGCTATTAATCCAGATACGTAAAGAAATAATATAACCAAGCATATCTTTGTTTGACACTGACAGGGCTTTTAATAGAAAATGAATGTGTACTCTAACATGAAAAAAATATTACACACTCCAGACCATCTAACGAGTGCAATGGAAATCATGTCTCAAAAATATCTAACATTATGTGATAGTTCCCAAAACCTTCGTCAGGTTGCAGCAAATGTTCTCCTTAAACAAAAACTGTCCAGTTGTGTTGATGATTATAGAATATTTGTATAAAACCTTCGTCTGATATGTTTTCAGAACACATTTGGTCTGTTCTTTACCTGGAAACCTAATGAGAACGTTTGGGGAATGTTCTGTGGTGGTTGTTACAGAGGTTGTGCACAGCGTTTTAGTGGATGTTAGGAGACCATTCCAAGGATATTTAAATTAACTTTTTTTTGTTATATCCTTGGAATGTTCCCCTAACATTCACTGAAACGTTGTGCACAACATCTGTAACAACCACCACAGAACATTCCCCAAACATTCTCATTTTCGTGAAATCAACTATCACTCACTATGATACTGTGAGGTTAAAGTGCGGACTGTCAGCTTTAATTGAAGTGTATTTTCAACTATATCGGGTGAACCGTTTAGAAATTACAATACTTTTTGTACGTAGTCCCCCATTTTAGGAGACCAAATGTATTGGGACAAATTCACTTAGAGGTACCAGTCAAAAGTTTGGACACACCTACTCATTCAAGGGTTTTTCTTTATTTTTACTATTTTCTACATTGTAGAATAATAGTGAATACATAAAAACTATGAAATAACACACATGGAATCATGTAGTAACCAAAAAAGTGTTAAACAAATCAAAATACATTTAACATTTGCCTTGATGACAGCTTTGCACGGTCTTGGCATTCTCTCAACCAGCTTCATGAGGTAGTCACCTGGAAAGCATTTCAATTAACATGTGTGCCTTGTTAAAAGTTAATTTATTTCCTTCTTAATGCGTTTGAGCCAATCAGTTGTGTTGTGACAAGGTAGGGGGGTATACAGAAGATAGCCCTATTTGGTAAAAGACGAGGTCCATATTATGGCAAGAACAGCTCAGATAAGCAATGAGAAATGACAGTCCATCTTTACTTTAAGACATGAAGGTCAGTTAATACGGAAAATGTCAAGAACTTTGAACGTTTCTTCAAGTGCAGTCGCAAAAACCATCAAGCACTATGATGAAACTGGCTCTCATGAGAACCGCCACAGGAATGAAAGACCTAAAGTTACCTCTGCTGCAGAGGACAAGTTCATTAGAGTTACATGCCTCAGAAATTGCACCCAAATAAATGCTTCACAGAGTCCAAGTATCAGACACATCTCAACATCAACTGTTCAGAGGAGACTGTGTGAATCAGGTCTTCATGGTCGAATTGCTGCAAAGAAACCAGACCTTAAGGACACCAATAAGAAGAAGAGACTTGCTTGGGCCAAAAAACACGAGCAATGGACAATAGACCAGTGGGAATTTGTTCTTTGGTCTGGAGTCCAAATTGGAGATTTTTGGTTCCAACCTCTGTGTCTTTGTGAGACGCGGTGTGGGTGAACGGATGATCTCCACGTGTGTATTTCCCATCGTGAAGCATGGAGGAGGAGGAGTTGTTATGGTGTGGGGGTGCTTTGCTGGTGACACTGTCTGTGATTTATTTAGAATTCAAGGCACACTTAACCAGCATGGCTACCACAGAATTCTGCAGCGTTACGCCATCCCATCTGGTTTAGGCTGAGTGGGAAATCATTTGTTTTTCAACAGGATAACGACCCAACACACGTCCAGGCTATTTGACCAAGAACTAGAATGATGGAGTGCTGCATCAGATGACCTGGCCTCCACAATCCCCCGACCTCAACAAAATTGAGATGGTTTGGGATGAGTCAGACCGCCGAGTGAAGGAAAAGCAGCCAACAAGTGCTCAGCATATGTGGGAAATCCTTCAAAACTGTTGGAATAGCATTCCAGGTGAAGCTGGTGGAAAGAATGCCAAGAGTGTGCAAAGCTGTCATCAAGGCAAAGGGTGGCTATTTGAAGATATACAAATCAAAATAGATTTTATATTTGAGTAACACTTTTTTGATTACAACTTGATTCCATATGTGTTATTTCATAGTTTTGATGTCTCCCCTGTTATTCTACAATGTAGAAAATAATAAAAATAAAGAATAACCGTTGAATGAGTAGGTGTTCTAAAACTTTTGACCGGTAGTGTATATATATTTTTTTATACCTAAAGGGGTCCTAAAATTCAAATCTATCTATCAAATAGATAAATGATCCATAGTATGACCATCTTAAAACAATTCCCTGTGTATCACCCCCCCTCCCCTAACCTCTTAGACTCTAAATAATAATAATACTTTTTTACTATTATTTTTACTTATTATTTGTATTACCTTATCTCCCCAATTTTGATCTCGTCTCATCGCTGCAACTCCCCAAGGTCGAGTCATGCATCCTCTGAAACATGACCCACCAAACTACACTTCTTAACACCCGCCCGCTTAACCCGGAAGCCAGCTGGTCAACTAACGACTGAGGTCAGCCTGCAGGTGCCCGGCCCACCACAAGGAGTCGTTAGAGTGCGATGAGCCAAGTGAAGTCCCCCCCTCGGCCAAACCCTCCCTTAACCTGGATGGCTTTGGGCCAATTGTGCGCCGCCCTATGGGACTACCAATCACGGCCGGTTGTGATACAGCCCGGGATCCAACCCGGGTCTGTAGTGACGCATCTAGCACTACGATGCAGTGCCTTAGACCGCTGCACCACTCGGGAAGCCTCTAAAGAATTATTAATGACATACATAGATGTGTGAGACACAGACAGGCTAACATAGGTACTCTAAAAGCTATAAGTAAAAAGTGAGACAAGTGTCTTCATTGAACGTTCTGGACTTCATCTACAGAGTGCACAATGAAACAGTAACGAGAAACAGACAGAAGAAGGAATCTCTGACTGAAAGATTTATGCAGCAACTAATGGAACTTTTACCATGGAACTTTTACCAAAGAATTGAAATGAGCCAACTAACTCTGGGGTAGTTAGATGAGGTGCAAGGGATGATTTACATAAACACTAGGTATTACGATGAGTGGGGCTGGGTTCAGACACAGAACCGAAGCAGTTTATTTCGTGGGAGTTCCATTTGAATTCATTTAAATAGGCTGTCTGAAGCGATAGACTCTATGAACAACAGTATCCCTGTTCAGATTCACCCTCACATTTTACTCTCTTTAAGTTTATAAAAGTTTCTAAACTAAATTAGTCAAGGAATTTATTCACGGAGGAGAATATCCAGCATCCCTTCCTACTAAAAAAACAAGAGATGTTACATGTTTGTGTTTCAAGGAAAACCTGTCATGCAAAATGCAAACCCAAGAAGACAACACCAAATATGATACAATCACACCATGGGTTTATCCCTACTGTTTAACATGTAGCCAATACAATCCATCATTGATATAGAAGATACAGCAGTCAAAAGCGTTCCAGAGACTTGCCTTCTACAGTGCATTGTCCTTATTTCAATTCTTCTCCTTAGCAGCTTCCTGGATTATACTTTACATGCATTTTAATGGCTTATCTCTATGCTAAGCATCAAACAGTGGAGGTGTCCGTTTTTTTCATCATCTTTCATCAACCCTGAGTGAATCAGCGGGGGGTCAAACTCACTCTATTATTTAGTGCAAATTATTTTTTTCCCTCTAAATTTACAGTAAAGGCTTTTGAAGGCTTCGGCACAGCATGAGTCGAAGGCTCAGAGGAGAGGAGTGGAGAGCTGAGCGTGGGCTAACTCAGTCAGACTTCACTCAGTAAGGAACAGTGGGGCCCCATGGTGTCTCCCTTGGCCTGGCCGTTGGGATAAACACACCACCTACACCAGAAGCCTTGCAGAAGACACATGGCTTTTCAAACAGCTGTGACATGCTGCCTCTACCCCCATGACTCTGGAATGAACAAGGGTTATTTGTGGCTTAAATGGAGAGGGACAAACCGTCAGAAACGGCCTGACGTCTGTGCTTTCAGCTCTCTGGGTCTGGAGCTCCTCTGGGCTGCAGCGGGGAGCAGGATCTGGGGCTAGGCTCCCTGTGGGGGCAGCGCTCCATGTCTGGAAATAGTGCCAGCCTCAGATTGATACACTTACAAGGAACAAGCAGAATAGTTACTTTGACAGTGGATGCAGACCATACATAATTAAAATTGGCTAAGTGCCTGGGCGCACTGCCTTGGTCATTTTTACCTTTCAGTTGTTCCCTCTCTCCATTCGCCGTGGAGCAAAGGGGGGGAAATATGGCGTATGCTATGGCTAAACATCACGCATCCCCTGATAACTCAGCTGAGAATTTCCTGTCCTGCATGGTTCAGAGACTTACAGGGTCTATATTTGACTTGTTCAGGCTTGCGATGTACTCTATTTGACAGAGACATATGCATCTCTGGGAGGAAGGGGTTAAACGGAATGTATAGCTGGCAGAAGGATTTTGTGAAAGGTAACAATTGAGGGGGGAAATGCTTGCTAGTGCAGGTTCCTTTGCATTAATTGACACCCTTGTAAAGGTGTAAAATCTCCAAAGACAAGTGTGAAATACAGTACCCAAGAAAGTTGAGGCAGTGTATGTAGGAAGTGTTTCAGATCATTCCCCTGACTGTGTCGTTGAAAGAGGGTAATGATGTTGTATACACTGATCAAGAGGCGAGAAGGAAGACTGTGCCTTCACATGTTGGGGGTTTAGATCATAGAAATCTGAAAGCAGCAGGCTGCATTTAAATGTGGTATACGCCTAGAAAGAAGCAAGTCATTAATTAGCTAGCTTGGCTGAGGCCTGTGAAACCATGGGACCTTCTGACTCCCTGCCAGTGCAGTCGTTTATGCAGTCCACAATCCTCTCACCTGTGCACACATACTGGCACCTCATTCATGTCCAAGAGAGTTAAAGAAACTGGATTAATTATTTAGGCCTAGGAAATGTCATTATAGATTTACAGTATAGTGAATGCTTCACCTGTGATACTGTGAACACTTACCAAAGATCTCTCAAACATATTCTCTTACATCACCATGATGCACCTGGTCATGATATTGTGATTTTACTTACCATAAATCATGGAGGGTCCACATTGATGTTCTCTTCAGTAAAGTCCTGTACAAGTACTGTTAGACTCATTGTGCACTGCAAACACCCACTGCAAAGGAATCTATCTAGCGATACAGTGCAGTCTACTCATTCAAAGGGCTTTTTAAGATGAAACATTAATGTGCACTCATTCTCTCTCTCATCTCATGTAATTCTTCTACTCCCACAGACGTTGTAGACAAATACCAGACCTGAAGCGTATACCGTTAGCTACTACTAGGGGTCAGGGAACAAAAGGCAAGCAAAGCTTGAGTTAGAAAGATCCACATGCATATTTATATCCATTTCCAGGGCTTCTTTACATCACTCTACATTGGCATGGACTGTGGTTCTGTCTGTCTCTGACTGCAGGCGGTTAGTTCCCATCGGGGCGCCCACCAGGATGCATCTGTCTGTGAGAAGAAGCAGCAGCCAGGGAGTGTGTGGTTCTCTGTGGCCCTTCCATGAGAGAGCCCAGCCCAGCAGGCCTCCCACGCAGACGCTCAGCGCACATACAAAAGGGACATCCTCCTACGCTTTGTTGGCCAAGTGATTCCCAGCTCACGAAGCAGTGGAGAGAAAAATAAATAAATTGAGTGCCGCATGATGACAGGGAGGGGGTGGTGATTTTGAAAAATACCTGACTCATTTTCTCTACTACTTTTTCATGTTTTTGCACAACGTCTCTCTGGAAGTTGGAAGCAATGTTGTTGAAGATCCAAGGGTCACTCGTATACTCCCACGACTTTACGTCCGTAAAAGCGATATGTAGTTTTCTAATAAATGCCTATACGTTGTTGGTAAAGGAAGATTCTGAATCAACTTAGTTGAAAGGCCTTTCTTGCCTGTGGAGGAAAAGGTCGCTGACCCTGTGCCCTGGGAGCACTTACTTCTCAGCAGCTAAGACAGGTTCAAAGTGGATTAATGCACAAGTTACACACACACATGCACGCACACACAAACCCTTCTTGTTGTGGTTTGATAATCCTCTAAAAAGGTGATCCAACTGTGCTGAAAGTTTAATCAGGATTGGATGTGTCCATTAACCACAATCTCTAAATTCCGCATGAGCATTAGCTTGCCTTGATAATCACTGTTCATTAAGACATGAATTCATTTATGAAGTCCTGTTGGGCTGTAACTTTTCAGAATAATTACATTCTTCCTTCATTTAAAAAATCCAGTTTGAAATGTTAATATTTCAAAGATGTTCAGTCTAAGCTGTAATAATTACTTTTTGTCACAATTTGCTGCTCGGTTGAGTTGTTGGGAGCAAAATATCTGACTAAAGTGTATTAAAATTAATGGACTGTGCTTTCTGTTACATAATGAGGGTACTAAAACACAATTGTTATATTTAATATACCCATTTATAAACTGTTGGTTTAATTTTCTATAATTCCTTGTAATTGACAAGCCTTACCATTGGATTTGAAATGGAGTTTCAATTTCTGTCTGGGTTTCTTCTATGTAACAGATGCTCGAGGGTAGACTGACACACTCGAAGAAGATTGCTTTCTAATTTAACACTTTCCTTTAAATCAAGACAAAAATAACCTTGAGCCATTTAGATCTGTAGAAAAGGGAATTGAAACGTCTGCACTTGACTGTTAGCACATAGAAGTTATGAAGGTGCCTTAAAAGGATACTTTGGGATTTGGGGAATTATTTTTCCTACTTACCCAGAGTCAGACGAACTCATGGATACCAGTTATATGTCTCTGAGTGCAGTTTTAAGGAAGTTGAAGATAGCATATCATTAGCTTAGCCCAATTGCTGGAACTCTCCAGGAACTACTAGCCAGCTCCTCTCAAAAGCAGGGAATTAGATCTTGTAGCTACTCCAAAGCTGGGTGGTTGGTCATTTCTAGTCTTACAAAGTTATACATAGTAATTGATATTTAATAAATGTGCTAATTTGACTGATAATCGTAAGGAACAAGATTCTATCCACTTCCTCATATTCTGTCCCGTTGTCGCATAAAGATGTATAGAGACCTGGGGAGGCTGCTGAGGGGAGGACGGCTTATAATAATGTCTGGAACGGAGTCAATGGAATGGTATCAACCACATGGGAACCACGTGTTTGATGTGTATGGGCAGCATCATTGAGACAGATATAATGTGGCGATCTCTATTTCTTTATGCAACAACTTGACAGAATATGAAGAAGTGGATAGAATCTTGTTTCTGACGATAATTAGTCAAATTAACACATATATTAAATATTGATTACTATGTGTAACTTTGTAAGATTATAAATGACCAACCGCCCAGTTTTTTTTAGTAGTTAGAAAGTCTATTTCCCTGCTTTGAGAGGAGCTGGCCAGTAGTTCCTGGAGAATTCCAGCAATTCCGCTCTGCTAACAATATGCTACCTCCAATTCCCAAAATCCCGAAGAGTCCCTTTAAGCTTCTCAGGATAGGAAGATAGTCCCTCACATCAGATCTGAGCTGTGAAATCCTCCTGTCCTGGTACATGGTCCTCAGGGCAGACAGCAGTCAGTACAATGGCCTCTTCTCTCCTGAACTGAACCCTCATCATCTCCCTCCTTCACCGCCAGAGAGTCTTTGCATTTCATCCAGAGCCACGCTGACTAACACTCCAACTCAAAACCACCACACACACTTCCATTCCCATCTGAAATTGAAATTCCAGAGTTGTATCAATGAGATTCTGTCTGAGGCTTGATGTCTAAGAGAGATGTGAAGTGACATGAACGCCTCCTTTTCGCATTCTCAGCAGAGGTCTCGCAAGGATGCATGAGCCATTTCCCACCTCAGTCCTTCACAACTTAACACATCTTCAAACCGCTGTGTTCCCGTATACGCAGCTTTAATAGGTGATGCTTTATGCAGGTAAAAGTTCCTGGGCTCCTCCTGGCGTTTTGTATTCATGTGCCATGTCAACATGAAGCGTGATATTAAATCTCTAAATTGCATTGATCCCATCTTCTGCAGTCTGTTGATGTGCTTTCAAGGGTCGTTTGCTTGGATCAGAGTAAAACGGTTGTGCAAAAGCTCTATCTTACAGTCTAGTGGTGATGTTCCTGATGGATAAGGAAACTCACTGATGATTTGACATAGAAACAATGTTTTTAATCTACCTGCTGTGAAATCCTATGATATTAATAGCTTCACAGCTGCTCAAGCCTGAGGGTGCTATGTGTCCGTGTCGAATGTTGCAGACAACATTAGGTCATGTGTCTACAGTTGTAATCAACTTTTCTTACCACAACTTTCTGTTTTCTCTTTGCTTTACAATACTTCTGAGACTTTCTGTTCTCTCTTTTCTTTACAATACTTCTGAGACCTCTGTGTTTCTTCACACCATCTGCGCTAGAGTATGTTAGAAATTAATTTATTATACGTTAATAAACAGGGATAAAATGTCAGCAATGGATATTATGCAACATAAATAAAAACATGCTGAAGGTCGATGCAAAATTATTCATTTGAAAAGCAGATTTAAGATTGCTATTAAAACAGGACTTTTTTTTATCAAACCAAAATGTTTTAGTATTGCATGACCCAGAAATACATTTTAGTGTGCTGAACCGTACTTAAAATACTACCCAGTTAAATGCAATATTTACAACAAAGCTTTCAAAGGGCAGAGTGATTGGACTGTAGTGAATGTGTCATGGCATAACTGTATATATTTATAGTATACTATTCTGAGTCACAGCCACCCCAAAAATTATATTGATAAATATGTAGTAACCAAAAATACATGGTCAGGGGTTAAAATAGCATGTTAGTAAAACGTCTACATTCTCAATTACGTAAAGATATGCCTGCTTAATATGTACTTTATACTGTGCACTTTACCATATACAGTGCACAAAACTGAGTGGAAGAGTCCAGAATGTTGTCTTTGACAGTCACTTTATGTTCATAGTTTCAGTATTTTTATTACATTAAGAATAATAACAAATCCAACCGTCACTCCTGCAGTTTGTGGAGGTATCAAGCCTCGTCCACTTCAAGGTAGGCTGGGAAACTGCTTCCAGGGGTTTTGCTGACGGAGCACTCCAGGTAAGTTTAAGGCTTGGTCCATCGTTTCCTCACAAAAGCCTGCGGCACTGCCTGCTTTTATATACAGTCTGCTTTTCATGATCTCCTATTTAGGAGAAATCATTCCCATTCCTAAAAGAGAATGACAATTTAATTCACCATGTCCATTATTTACTAAGACTCCCATTACTTTTAATCTGTCAACTAACTGGCTCATCTTTGTTTTAGAACAAGATACGTTTCTTTACATATGTGTGGTCATAGAGTTCCCTGCACATTCCTACTTCAGTCAATATAAACTGTACACACTGGGTTCCCCTCAATATGAAGACTCAGACTTTTTATTCAAAATGTGGCTGCCACATTTTGACAGCCATCTTTTATGGCTTAAGGGAAATTTGACAATTTATATTCCCCAAAAGATTGAATCTATGCTGCTCTAAATTCAACGATGGATGAACTCCCAGTGACTGTTAATAGGCTCCAGGTGATCTCTTTTCACTTTCAGCTCGCTGCAATAGGGAAGCTAACGTGTTCTAAAATGACTTCCTCATGAAGTCCTTAGCCTTAAGCTTCCAATATGATGCCACATGTCTAGCCTGTGTGGCTCAGTTGGTAGAGCATGGTGCTTGCAACACCAGGGTTGTGGGTTTGATTCCCATGGGGGACCAGTAAGTTCTTTCAATAACAGAATCAGTGTCTACAGTTCTTTAATATCTTTCTTTCCTTAGTATTTAAAAAAGGGGGTTACAGGATAAAACCAACACAGAACAAAACACAAAGACAGGCCCTAGGCACACTCACTCCACATACACACTAGTCCATTGTTGTTTAGCATGGTGGTTTGTCGCATCGTAGTTGGCATCATGGGGTTTCCGATGCGGTAGTCTAGCAGGCTACGTCTGGTAGAGTGGAGAAAGCTTCATCGGTACCGTCAACATCCTGGGAACCACTGGTACACACTCTCACATTGTTCCACTCTTCATTAGTACCGTCAACATACTGGGAACCACTGGTACACACTCTCACATCGTTACACTCTTCATCAGTACGTCAACATACTGGGAACCACTGGTACACACTCTCACGTTGTTCCACTCTTCATCAGTACCGTCAACATACTGGGAACCACTGGTACACACTCTCACGTTGTTCCACTCTTCATCAGTACCGTCAACATACTGGGAACCACTGGTACACACTCACGTCGTTCCACTCTTCATCAGTACCGTCAACATACTGGGAACCACTGGTACACACTCTCACGTCGTTCCACTCTTCATCAGTACCGTCAACATACTGGGAACCACTGGTACACACTCTCACGTCGTTCCACTCTTCATCAGTACCGTCAACATACTGGGAACCACTGGTACACACTCTCACGTCGTTCCACTCTTCATCAGTACCGTCAACATACTGGGAACCACTGGTACACACTCTCACGTCGTTCCACTCTTCATCAGTACCGTCAACATACTGGGAACCACTGGTACACACTCTCACGTCGTTCCACTCTTCATCAGTACCGTCAACATACTGGGAACCACTGGTACACACTCTCACGTCGTTCCACTCTTCATCAGTACCGTCAACATACTGGGAACTACTGATACACACTCTCACGTCGTTCCACTCTTCATCAGTACCGTCAACATACTGGGAACCACTGGTACACACTCTCACGTTGTTCCACTCTTCATCAGTACCGTCAACATACTGGGAACCACTGGTACACACTCACGTTGTTCCACTCTTCATCAGTACCGTCAACATACTGGGAACCACTGGTACACACTCTCACGTCGTTCCACTCTTCATCCCGAGCAGGGTCATTCCGGTCAACTCTTCATCCCGAGCAGGGTCACACTCATCCGGTCCCCTCTCGCCAGACGCCACCGTGGCTGAATACAGCCTGTGGCACCTGTCCTCTCCCGTTGCTGGCTTGACTCTGCTGAACAATGTCAGAGAGCTGCCTTTGTGCAGGTACAGCTCGTTAGCCCCAAAATTCCTCAGGTGTGGGGGGGCGTGGCTCAGGTCCCTTACTAAGACACTCATTTGCACAAGGAGACAAACACTCAAGGAGGTTAACCAATTCAAAGTAAAGGAAGTTACTTAATTAGTAAATAGAAAATAAACCAAAACACAGCACATGATAAATATTTAAAGCACTTCAAGGGTTAATACTTTAAAAATAAAGCAAACAATGTAATAAAGAAAAATTACTAAATAGAGCCACAGGCACACGTGACATATGCACCCATTACTGTAAAAGACAGTGCTATATGCACCCATTACTGTAAAAGACACATGCCATATGCACCCATTACTGTAAAAGACACGTGCCATATGCACCCATTACTGTAAAAGACACATGCCATATGCACCCATTACTGTAAAAGACACGTGCCATATGCACCCATTACTGTAAAAGAAACGTGCCATATGCACCCATTACTGTAAAAGACACATGCCAGATGCACCCATTACTGTAAAAGACACTGCCATATGCACCCATTACTGTAAACGACATGGGACATATGCACCCATTACTGTAAAAGAAACGTGCCAGATGCACCCATTACTGTGAAAGACACTGCCATATGCACCCATTACTGTAAAAGACATGGGACATATGCACCCATTACTGTAAAAGACACGTGCCAGATGCACCCATTACTGTAAAAGACACTGCCATATGCACCCATTACTGTAAACAACATGGGACATATGCACACATTACTGTAAAAGACACTGCCATATGCACCCATTACTGTAAAGACACGTGCCATATGCACCCATTACTGTAAAAGACACATGACATATGCACCCATTACTGTTAAAGACACGGGACATATGCACCCATTACTGTAAAAGACACTGCCATATGCACCCATTACTGTAAAAGACACGTGCCATATGCACCCATTACTGTAAAAGACACGTGCCATATGCACCCATTACTGTAAAAGACACATGACATATGCACCCATTACTGTAAAAGACACTGCCATATGCACTCATTACTGTAAAATACACGTGTCATATGCACCCATTACTGTAAAAGGCACCGCATGGTCAATCCAACGTCTGCATTGGGCGTGCAGCATTTACCGTGATATGGCCTCTGCTGAAGTACTTCTTGTGCTTCGCGGAGCAGCACAGAGCTGTTGTGAAGGAAGTTTGTTTCTACAGGACCTACCGCCAGCACCTACCGTCAACCAATCAATCACGTCAATGCAAATTTGGGAGGCGCACAGCGATGTGGTACGGAGCTTGAATTGGCCTCTGCATTTAGCAATTGCGTCACACCCTCCATACGGAGCCTCCAACCACATCTTTGGATCAAGCATACATTTAAGTCACTCTGGATAAGCGCATCTGCTAAATGACTAAAATGTTAGTGTTATATCGCATTTCATACATATATTGTGGAGTTGGGAAACTATTGCTCTAAAATCACAATATCACAAGTTCCAAGATGTACCCAACATCTGAAACAAATAACAACCTTATCTTGAAGTACCTCACTCGACCATTCTCCACAAACTCAAAAAGGGAATATGACTTCGAGGACATGCACAGTGTTCCTTCACATTCCACATCTTCGCTTTCAACTATTTACCTTGTTTCTAAAAAGGTCCTGCTTTTGAACATATCCAAATACAGCCATTGATTGGCTTCTAGCAATCTACCAGCTCCACTAGTATGAGTGCCGATGGGCAGGCAGGCAGGCAATAGATTAATGACACTGAAGAGATTTGCACTAATTAGATGCATGTATCTGTGGGCTCGGAGTCATCAGCTGAACTTGTTAACTAGCCTTGAGGAAACATATTTATACATACTCTTTTCATAAGAGCTATTCAATGCTAGGGAACTATTCAATGCTAGATAACTATTCAATGCTAGATAACTATTCAATGCTAGATAACTATTCAATGCTAGATAACTATTCAATGCTAGATAACTATTCAATGCTAGGGAACTATTCAATGCTAGATAACTATTCAATGCTAGGGAACTACTCAATGCTAGGGAACTACTCAATGCTAGATAACTATTCAATGCTAGATAACTATTCAATGCTAGGGAACTATTCAATGCTAGATAACTATTCAATGCTAGATAACTATTCAATGCTAGATAACTATTCAATGCTAGATAACTATTCAATGCTAGATAACTATTCAATGCTAGATAACTATTCAATGCTAGATAACTATTCAATGCTAGGGAACTATTCAATGCTAGATAACTATTGTAACGATCGTCGTCATATTCCTCCTCCTCGGATGAGGAGGAGCATGGATCAGACCAACACGCAGCAAGGTATGTGGACATAATGATTTATTAGACAAAACGACGAAACACAAAATAACACTTTAGAAAAACAAAATAACAAAACGAACTAAACAGACCTAAACTTACGAACTTACATGAAACGAAGAACACACGAACAGGAACAGACAAACCGAAAACAGTCCCGTGTGGTAACATGTACTGACACGGAAGAAAACCACCCACAACAGACAATGTGAAACAACCTACCTTAATATGACTCTCAATTAGAGGAAACGCCAAACACCTGCCTCTAATTGAGAGCCATACCAGGCAACCCATTAACCCAACATAGAAAACACATAACATAGACTACCCACCCAAAACTCACGCCCTGACCAATTAAACACATACCAAACAACAGAAAACAGGTCAGGAACGTGACAACTATTCAATGCTAGATAACTATTCAATGCTAGGGAACTATTCAATGTTAGAGAACATTCAATGCTAGATAGCTATTCAATGCTAGGGAACTATTCAATGCTAGGGAACTATTCAATGCTTGGGAACTACTCAATGCTAGATAACTATTCAATGCTAGGGAACTATTCAATGCTAGATAACTATTCAATGCTTGGGAACTACTCAATGCTAGATAACTATTCAATGCTAGGGAACTACTCAATGCTAGATAACTATTCAATGCTTGGGAACTACTCAATGCTAGATAACTATTCAATGTTAGAGAACATTCAATGCTAGATAACTATTCAATGCTAGGGAACTATTCAATGTTAGAGAACATTCAATGCCAGATAACTATTCAATGCTAGATAACTATTCAATGCTAGGGAACTATTCAATGTTAGAGAACATTCCATGCCAGATAACTATTCAATGCTAGATAACTATTCAATGCTAGGGAACTATTCAATGCTAGATAACTATTCAATGCTAGAGAACATTCAATGCTAGATAACTATTCAATGCCAGTTAACTATTCAATGCTAGAGAACATTCAATGCTCGAGACAACTAGTTCAGTTGTATGTGTCTGCTGTGTTACTATTATGTAGTGCCCCTCTCTCCTGGTAACTGGATTATAATCTGTGCTTTCCCTGCATTTCATTTGCAAAGTAATGTGCCCCGGTGCTTTGACACAAATCGGCTTTGTGTGGTATCTAAGGGATGAATTCCACTCTGGCCTCCAACAAACATTTGCATTATGAGACAATGGCACTGATTAGCATTAGCAAGCAAGTGAAGGCTAAAAGAGCACGATACTATATATTTTAAAGCAGTTTAGATTATTGAAATGACATTTGGGGACATATCTATGTCTAGTCATTTGCATTTTAAAACGATCCTATGCAAATGATCAGAGAGTGATTTAAATGGAGAATTATGGTCTCATAGAAGACATGGAACCTTCATATAAACGTAGCCTTTTCCTGCAGTCAAATTACTTAGTGGCCTCATGGGTGAAATGCAATTTAAAAAATATGTATAATTTCATAATTAATAAACATGATTTTTTAAAAGCCGTTGAAAATCCGGTGTTTCTATGTCAAACAGTGTTGTTATATTTCAGTCTTCTGTGTTGCATATAAAGTGTAATATTGGAACGCAAACTCAAAATGTATTACATTTCAACTCTATATCTGACATGGTGTGAGGTGGGTACTTTTGTTTCAAAGTATAGTTGTTTAAGACTACCAAGAAACACTCTGTGACCCTGATTTAACCCAAAAGGTTAAGACATTTGGAAATGTTGTGAATACTTAACCAACTGAACATCTTAGTGCATTGTATTCATGATGATGTTGAGGAGGATGGGTGATGATGATGGATATTCACCATGGAGACTTAGAACACAACATTCACGTCACTCCCGAGTGGCGTAGTAGTCTAAGACACTACATCCCAGTGCAAGAGGTGTCACTGCAGTACCTGGTTCGAATCCAGGCTGTGATTGGGAGTCCCTTAGGACGGCGCGCAATCGGCCCACCGTCACCGGGGTAGGCCGGCATTTAAAATAAGAATTTGTCCTGTTTAAATAAATAAAAAATATCCCAACAAGTCAACAGTTAGATTAGCAAATATTTTAACACATCCACAGCTGCCATGTTACAACCCAGCCCACTGTCTAGTAAGGAGGTTGGATTGGGGGATCAGGAGTCCAAACAGCTGACACTTAACGCATCTCCCATCGATGATAATCCTTACCACTTCTTGCCTGCTCCTTGTAACTCATTGTCTGCAGCTATTGTGAAATGCCACTTTAATGTGTCTTTCAAATGCCCTCTCCCTCTTTCTTGCACTCTCTCTCTCATTCTCCACAGCTGGCTTTGTTCATTTCATGGCCTGTGGCAAAAGTCCAATTTTCCTGAGAGACTTAATCTACCATTCTGAATGATGAATACTTGAATGCTGAAGTAAAAGCACAAAGCTGCTTACAAGGCAACGGTATATAGGGTCTGCCCCTTTAAGAGAGTGTTTTCCTGACTGCTTTACCATAGGGTGCTCCGATATAGATAGAGAAACATAGACAGAGCTTGGCCCCTGTCCAGTACACAAAACACACACACAATGTGCATGCATACACGCACACACACACACACACACACACACACACACACACACACACACACACACACACACACACACACACACACACACACACACACACACACACACACACACACACACACACACACGACAACCTATTCTTTGCCTTGTATTGCCAGTTGTATGATGATTTGAAAACACATGCTTCTTGGCTATGTGTGGTACTGTATGTGAGGCAGAAGAGTTTCCAGTGCTCTGAATGGATTAGGCCTCACATATGTGCACGGTGGAGCCCCAGAGACAGAGGAGGCAGCATGGAGCCAATCCCGCTGAGAGCAGCTCCACTCCTGTCTAAGGCCCGCGGCTCTCATGTGTGAAAAATACAGCGTATGGAGGCAGTCGAGTGAAAAGCCTACCAGGTGCTTAAGAAAAGATGACACAAATCTCTGTTTCCGTCCCAGACATATGGAACTGAACCAGGATACTTACAGGGATTCTTTTTTGATATGACGTCACATCAAACTTTTTTTGTAAGAAATATAAACAAAAAACACTGGAGTTTGTTGTTATGCATTTAATTGAATCGTATCGAGCCAGTGCAGTACATCACTATTCTGCAGACTCAAGGGTTTCAGATCACATCTCCAAGTACCCAAGCAGTGCTGTGAGTTCTGCAGACTGAATCAGGTTGAAACGAGACATATGCAAAGTATGTATTGATCCATGTATACCTGTGATACTGCTCCTATAACATAGACGTTGGCTGTGTTTTCTTCGGAGCTGCTACTGTAATTGGTAATTGTACATATCTACGGCTAATATATGCACTTTGAGAAAGCTGCATAACAGAGGGCTTTAGCATCTAAATGAACTGTAAGACCATACACACTGCAGTGTTGATTGTGTTCTTTCATAATGGAAAAGCATTTTGGTGTAGGTTACAGGTGCTTTGCCCGTAGTGGCACAAGCTTGGATACTGGATACTGGACAGCGGACACACCACTGCAATATGACCTCACTAGCCAGACACATATCACTGTCCAGGGACAGAGCAAATCTCAGTCCTTTCTCTAATGTTTCTGAGACAGAATGTTCGAATGAGACCATTCATATGATTCAGGTCTGTCTGTGTGCAGCTTGGAAGAGTTCAGTCGGACAACGGTGACCCTGTGACCTCAGCACTGTTAGCGGGAGATGAATGTGTCCGATCGTTACCATCCGAAAGTAGGGCCAGACCTGCCTGGACTTCTCAATAAAGAGGGATGGCTGAATGTGTGTGGCCTTTCATTGAATATTTCATTGAGGTCAAGGGCAAACCGCAGTCATTCCTGAATACATTGAGCAACAGGAGAAGGCACTGAGGCTGCAGACTGGACAGTTGATCAGCTTTGTTCTGTGACTACAAATTAAGTTATCTAGATGCACAATTTTAAATTGAAATCTAAAGTTATCTGAATGCGACACTTTACAAACTGGGATTTTTAGCGGGGATAAATCTGAAACTCAGTTCTCACACACTTAAATACATTTTCTCTGATTCAACACTCTAATATTGTTACAATGGTTCCTTTGACAATAGAAGAGCAGAGAGAACATATATGCCTGTTCTAGTTTTACTTCTGTGTAAATTGTATTGGATATTTTCAACTGTGAATGAATTTTATTCCTCCCAGTTAACGAGCGTTGCACCCACGTAGTGTTCCACAGCTGCCATCAGCTGTGACACTCCAAAGGAGCAGAGGGAGAGACATGTTCAAATGAATTAATGGGAAGTTCTGCATTGGAGAGAGAGAGTTTTTCATTATTTTTCTGTCACTCTGGTCACCGCAAAGTCATTCTCTATGATTAACAGCCAAATGGTAGATGTACAAAGCACCGGAACTATCCATTTCAAAGACGGTTTACATAGTGCTACCACACAATAAAACATAAGCATTCATGAATATGCAAATGAAGACGTTCTCTGTAGGAACCACAGTAGCCCGTTTGTTGCCGGTGGTTGTTTGCCTCTCGTCTTACTGTTGACATGACAAAAAATGTTCTACTTCATATTCATCATCTCCAGCACCACCCCAACATCATCATATGTGAAAATGGTGTGTTTCTATGTTTTGTAGTTAAAAAGATAGAGAAAGATAAGGGTTTCCAGTGATATCCTCTACCAATTAGTAGGCAATCAGTAGGCAATGCCTACTCACAATTAGTCAAAATCACACGATGCACACCGATGATGTCATTGGAAACCCTTATCTTCCTCTATTTTGTTTGACTACAAAACATAGAAACGAACCATTTCCACATATGTTGATGTTGGGGTGGTGCTGGAGACGATGAACATGAAGTAGAACATTTTGAAGTTTCCCTTTAAGTGACATCATGTACTTCTTTGGATCATCCCTGTAATGTCGGTCTATCACTTATGTAAATGGTAACACTTTAAATCAAGGATATTTTATAAACTCTTCATAAAGTACACCTTAATATTTAGTGTTACCATGTAAGTTTGAGAAAGCTACGGAGCTGTGAGGGGAACGGCACCTCAGTACCTTCAGGCTCTGATCAGGCCCTACACCCAAACAAGGGCACTGCGTTCATCCACCTCTGGCCTGCTCGCCTCCCTACCACTGAGGAAGTACAGTTCCCGCTCAGCCCAGTCAAAACTGTTCGCTGCTCTGGCACCCCAATGGTGGAACAAACTCCCTCACGACGCCAGGACAGCGGAGTCAATCACCACCTTCCGGAGACACCTGAAACCCCACCTCTTCAAGGAATACCTAGGATAGGATAAAGCAATCCTTCTGCCCCCCCCCCCCCCCCCCCCCCCCTTAAAAGATCTAGATGCACTATTGTAAAGTGGCTGTTCCACTGGATGTCATTAGGTGAATGCACCAATTTGTAAGTCGCTCTGGATAAGAGCGTCTGCTAAATGACTTAAATGTAAATGTAAATGTAAGTTAAAAAACAAAACCGTAGGTCTTGGTACGTTTTGGCACGTATTTTTTGAAAGTCAGCCTAAATTTCAAATGCACTTTTTCAATGCAATCAGTAGTGCAATGAGCAGGCTGTGTACTTGGCATCTCTTACTTCTTGTTTTGCTCAGTGGGTTACTTGAGGTATTCATATTTGTATTTAGCCCCGGAGAGTACCTAGTAGGCATTGTTCAAGTGCCTTCCTTGACATGGTGTAAAGTCTGCTAATTAGGTGAAAACAGGAACTTAATTAGAAGCTGCATATCTACAGATGTAACCTCATTAACGAACAAAAACATACTACATTGCTAATGGTTATCCAAAAACTCAAAACATAAAAAAAAAAAAACGCTGATAACATCCTTGAAACTCAACATAGATTCTAATCTAACCACTCAACATTGATTTTAGTCTAACCACCAGTTCCTGCGTTCCTTCCCTGCATCGATTACTTTAACTCCGAAAGAAAGGCAGTCTATTAAGCTCAGTATTGCTCCGTGCATAGATAGGTAAGTATTCATCTCCCACAGATCATTAATAAGTGGGACTCAAGTGGCAGAGCTGAAACCCTGCAGCTATGACTGTGTACACGTACTATCTTCATTAGGTCCCCTCATCTGCATACAATCAAACTGTGCAGCCAGCCATTAGGAAGTGGAGGATGAGGACATAGCAGAACCCCGATGAAGAGTATGCGATCCGAATGACCGGATGGGAAATGAATCAGTCACTCACCGGTTTGGAGAGTGCCTGTTTTTTTCCCTCCATAAACTTTTTCCCACTCTTTTGAAAACTCTCAAAGCTGTAAACTCTGGATCCACTGTATAGGGATCCCTTGGAGGGTGCTTAAGACAGATCTTAAAAGCTAGCAAATAAAAAATGAGCTTGCACTGTCAAAAATAAGTAGATCATATTTTTCTCTGAATGGCAAAAAAATCAGACTCATTATTTTCTTAGAAACAGATGGTGTGCTGCCAATTAGGCAGTGAATTTACATTATTAGTAATTGAAATTTGCTGCTGGCTCCTGCACAGGGTTTTTGTTGAGCATCTTTTATTTGCCGTTCACCAAGAGAATAGCTCTTAAAACCCAGTTTCTAACCCTTTCCTCATCCCCGTACACTAATTTTCTTCTAGGTCACTTTTGCAAAAAGTTGTCATTCACTGCAGCTCGACATGGGATTTGTCTATAGAAACAACTTAACCACAGCTCCTGGAGCGTTCCAGCTGAAAACATTGAGATAGTTACACAAAGAAGATGGCATATCAATGCAGCCCACTCAAAATGACATCCGGAAAATGTATGTGCATTAAAAATGGCTTATTTACTTCAAAGGTTGCTTTCTGTATACTTCCCAACTGTTTAATCAATAAATACGCCATGCAAGTTTTATCACACAGATGACACATTTAATTCAAAATGAATAATATAACTTGATAAATACTTAATAGGTTGGCAAAACAAGCCAAAGTTAGTTTTGGTCCATGAATGACATCAAATACACTTGATAGCACTAGTGATTTAGAACCAACTATTTTCAAGTTAGTTTGTCAATCATGACTTGCTGGCCAGTATGCATCAATTACGGACTCACTCCATTGGTGAATAAAAATAGAAGCCTTTTGACCTTCTCACAACAAGATCTTTCTATTGGTGCTTTCAAATTCAGAGGACATTTCTACTCTTTTGTGAGGGTCAGCAGGGTGAGTGGGTCTGTGAATATGAAGGTATTAAAAATGATAATTTTATGCGGAAAAACACATTTTGTCATTTTAATGTATGACCATGATGAGCTTTGTCTGATTAACATTTACCTTGGGTTACAGGATGATAAGCATATATTCAAGGCTCTGTTTCACTGACTTACAAGACAACAAGCATCTCTGTGCAGTCTTTGTTTTATTATCTGATATGCATACAGACATTTAACCCAGAAAGAGTACATTCTACATTTACATTTAGGTCATTTAGCAGACGCTCTTCATTCATTCATTCATCTCAGGTAGATAAGAGACAACCGCAAATCACAGTCATAGTAAGCACATTGTCCCTCAATAGGTAGCTATCAGCCAAGTCGGTGCTAGTAAGAAAAGTCAAGTGCGAGTGTTCTTCATTTCTTTGCCTTTGCAAACATTCACTTGGTTGTTCCAGTTTCTAGTGTCTTTTGCCTACTTTCGCCCCTTTTCATCTCCTAAGTAACGCAGCTGGGTGTCTGAAAACACACACAAAAATAAATAAGAACACAGTGCTTTTTTGACAGCTCCTCTATTTCCCGAACAAGGCCTTCACTCAGAACCACAGCAATGTACTTTATTGCCAATGTCCTCTAGGTCATAGCTGCTGCAAGTAAAATGGATTGAATATGGACCTGTGGTTGCTCATCAACTTCTGGCTATGGTCATGCTAAATACAATCTTGATCGGATTCAGATATGTTCAAGTGCCTCCACACACCGTGGCCACTAACATGAAACCTCATCGGATGTGACCAGGGAGAAAATCAGAACATCAACACACATGGCACAAGAGGCTTTACACAGGAGCAACCATAGCAACAAGGGTTACACAACAAACCTTATAAGTGTCCACTGAATCAGACAAGTACACTAGTAGGAGTCCCTTACCAAATAAATAGCCAATTTCTAAAACTAAGGACAGATGGGGTGTTTGAAGTTGACTGATAAACGTTCAGAGGTATTTAATTCCTATCAGAATATAACAGGTATGAACAGAGGAGATACCGATTGGCCTTGCCACAGAGGGGAAGAACTCCGACCTCCCACTTCTTCCCCTGACTGTTGCTGGGATGGACAACACATCAGACGACTTGACATGAAACAGAATGGAAACTGAAAACATACGAGGGGACACATACAGTATTTTGTGGGTCTTTGATTCCTGGTTGGAACCCTTGGCAGAGTTAATTTAATTTCGACTTGTAAGCATTAAATCCCTACTTTGAACCACGTGCTGCATTGAGATTAGAGGGTGCCTCGGGTATTTCTCAAGCAAGAGACTATGAAAATATACTATGTACTTTCGCCACTGATGATTACGTTCAACAGCAGTCAAGAGAAGAGCTAAGCTGGTTTACCGACTACTGTTATGGACCTTAACATTGGATTTGGTAAAAAATGTTGGGAGTTCAGGCAACTACATCATGATGAATCTGATGAATGCTCAGGTCCCTGGGGAAAAAATCCTTAATAAATGTACATGAAATTCTGTGTACTACTAAAATATATGGAATCATATAATGTACTTAAAAAAGTCTCCATAACAATGAAAACTATGATACAGAATGTGAACATACAAAAACCTTCAGCCAATGTCAATGGGAACGCTAACAACATGGCTAATGTCATATTTTCTCAAAATGCCTTCTGTTTGTGTCAAATACCCATTGACTGATCATCTGTGGACAAAGGAATATTTTGAGGAAATGCAAGATTGCCCCTCAGTAAATCTTGTCATATCTGGTTTACTGGTGTATCTGTAATGTCCCCCTTGGGTTGGCATTGCATCAATCCCAATTAAAGTGAACCACAGCAACACAGGATTGTTTGAATTGCAATACCGACTGCTATTTTACTAAAAAGCTTGGACAGAACAGCAAGCCCTTAACACAAGCACATTAGCATTTACATTAATGGTGAGAAACTTTGAATGGTTCATTCATTTATTAATTAGCTTGCCTCTTAGCCCATACTAAAGTGGTCCATAATGGATTTGGAGTATCGTCCTTGTAATATTCATAACTTGATAATGAATGTAATGTTTGTTTGACGTTATAATGTGTTTTCTTAAGACGGCTAATTAGAGTTAATGCAGTTAGGGAACAGAATGAAGTACAGAATGAAGTACAGAATGAAGTAGGAAGAATATAGAATGTGGCTAATCGTCCTGTAAATGGGATGTTTTGTTAGGTTTCTGTAAGAGGGCAAGCGCAGTGTTGTGCTGTCAAACATGGATGATCCATGCCCTACTTCCTTCTTGAATGTTTCAACGGCATTTCTGCTATGACTCAGTGTGTCACACCCTGATCTGTTTCACCCGTCTTTGTGCTTATCTCCACCCTCTTCCAGGTGTCACCAATCTTCCCCATTATCCCCAGTGTATTTATACCCGTGTTCTCCGTTTGTCTGTTGCCAGTTCGTTTTGTTTCGGGAAACCTACCAGCATTTTTCCCCTTGTGCCTGTCTGTTCTAGTTCCTGTTGTCTAGTTTTTCCTGGTTTTGACCATTCTGCCTGCCTGCCTGACCCTGAGCCTGCCTGCCGTTCTGTACCTTGCCACACCACACTGGATTATTGACCACAGCCTGCTCTGACCCTGAGACTGCCTGCCATTCTGGACCTTTTGTACTCTATCTGGATTACTGACTTCTGCCTGCACCTGTCGTTTTGCCTGCCCCTGTACTAGTAATACACTTTTGTTACTTTGACACTGTCTGCATCTGGGTCTTACCTGAAACGTGATACAGTGTATATAAAATGAGTGTAACTGATGTGTACATTTCATCATGCTGTTATATCAGTCATTTACTTCTTAGACATCATAGTATGACAAAAGGAACAGGGAGACAAGCAACAGTGTTACAGAATGATCAGAAGAATAAAAAATGTCCATGATCCCTCATGGCTTCCCAGATACTGCAGCCTAATAATTACATGGACGCATGTTATTTTATGGTATCAGTCCCTATCCAATCATAATACTGTATAGCTTCAAGTTAACATGGATGCTGTGGGTGGTGTGGGCCTGCCAATATAACTTCTCCTGAGAGATGGAATCTGGGTTCTATGTCAAATCCCTCACTTGGTCTGACTTCCTCCACAGCCCTCATCCATCCAGGGACACTGTATCAAAGAGGATGGAGAGGTTGGTGGGATGGGGGTGGGAGGCATGAGATACTGACTAGAAGATTGCAAGTTACATTACGGAAGACTCTACCAGACTCTGTCCAGTTCCTGAAAAGGAAGACTCGTGTTTTTTTAAGTAGCCCTTCTGGTAAACAGCCCCCTTTTTTAGGAGAAGTACATGGCATCCATTTCCTAACTGAACTCACGAGCTGCACTTTGTGACACTTTCAGTTTAGATACATTTGCCTTGCAATGACAGTTTACTGCAGTCTCCATGAAAGTGCATTGCGAGGGGAACTAAACCATCAAACTCCTCTGCAGTAACTTCAAAGGCTTCAATGTTTAAATACACCCGAGATGTGTTCCAGTGTAAGTTTAAAAGCATACAGTAAGCAAACACTGCAGTGTCTAGCACAGATGTGTGGGAGATAAAGATCATCTGCAAACATCTATTATGGGGAACACCCACTATAGCCTCTACAATCTACATCATCATTTCCCACTTTAAGGCGTCATACTTTGGTCCACAACACAGACATTCAGACAATAAAACATCACGTCTTTTCAGAGCTGTACTGAGCGGTGGGATCCTAAATGGCTTTATCTTTCACATATGGTTTAGAGAAGTATGACTTGGTTAATAAAGAGAAATGTGATGTTCCATAAAAGCCTATCATGCACATGTAAAATGCATGGTATTCAAAGCATGAAGATAAACAGAGGAACCCTGACATTATAACTGGCAGTGAATGACCATGTCCCAATGAGGTTGCTACAGCGTTGCTCGTCTCCATAAACGTCTCGCGTAGAACGTATCTCCCATCACTGGCTGTATAGCTACGAAGTACAGACTGCTCAATGTGCAAAAAGTTTGAATACAGAACTATTTAGAACCCCTTGCCATTTTGAGACTTCATGACATCATCATAACATCCCAATGTCATAACACAACACTTTGTGATCACTAATTAACTGTAATGGATGTCAAGCAGAGCCGCGATTTGAGACTGATCAATAGACAACGGAGACAACTGGGGAATGATCTGAATCCTCCTAGGTTTGGAGGATGCATCATTGATTACTCTGTAGAGCATGTTGTCTCTATCATTAACACAAACTGACACCGTACGGAAACCCACACACACAGCCAGAGCCTTAATGAAAGCGCAACAACAACAAAAATTGTTGACAAAGAAGACAGGGAGATAAAAAGGACCAAAATATCTTCGAAACAAGAAAGAAAAAAAGTGTGGCAGAAAAAAAACACAGTAAACAAATGCATAATCCACATTCTATCCTATTTATTCCAGACATCCAACTATCTCCGCTGTCAGTGGAGGCTCTGGTACACCTCTCTTCTTAATAACATGTTACTTCAGGCTTTCAGGGGAAGCAATGGTTACGTTGACAAGTTAATGTGTCTCCAATAACTCTCTTAAATTGTCCTCTTGGATTGCAGCCCAAGAAATCTACTGAAACCCATTAATGCATGAACTAGATTAAAACTGGGCTTTAACCCTTTGGCATGGCTACGGGTTATGCAATAGCTAATCAATCTGAGTGCCGGGGAGTTTGTATAGGAGGCCTCTATATTCTTAAAATAACACAAGGGACCATGTTCATAGGCCAAAACACAGCATGTCATCTAATATGATGTGTCTATTTCCTTGAAGAGCTGGGATCTTAAAACCAACACGCTACACTGTAATTGTCAATAGCTGCTCAATTGTCATGTATTACTTACTCGTATACGACAGGGTGCCACGAAAACCCTCAATATGCTTAATTCAAGTACCCTCTTGTTCCAGAGAAACAAACGCACCTGCTGTACTGTGACATTCAACTCACACATACAGTTGCCATATGGTACAGTATATACAAAATATTGGCAACTCCATTGCACTTATTTTACACATACACACACACACACACACACACACACACACACACCACACACCACACACCACACACCACACACCACACACACACACACACACACACACACACACACACACACACACACACACACACACTGATATAACACAGTTTCTCTGGACCCCCGCAATAAAATTGAATGCCCCTGCAAGACAGCCACTCACAAAATATCGACTACCGATCGCTGTCCATGGTGCTGAAATGTCCATGTCTATGCAGCTGCGTATTGAATCGATGATAGGCTTTCCGTGGTGCCAGGGCATGTGGCATGCAGCCTGTAGCTTTGCTTTAGCTAATGGATAAATGTTTATTGGTAGGCCAGTTTGGTCATAATTTTCTCATGTTAAGCCTAACATTTCACAAAGCTATATATGGTGTCGCAGTAATTACTTGTTCAGTAATTAAAGTTGTAAATTCAAATATTGCAGATTGTAAAAGCTCTGTCAGGTTGGATGGGGAGCGTTGCAGAACAGCTATTTTCAGGTCTCTCTAGAGATATTCGATCGGGTTCAAATCCAGGCTCTGGCTGGACCAATCAAGGACATTCAGAGACTTTTCCCGAAGCCACTCCAGCGTTGTTTTGGCTGTGTGCTTAGGTCTGTTGTCCTGTTGGAAGGAGAACCTTCGCCCCAGTCTGAGGTCCTGAGCAGGTTTTCATCAAGGATCTCTCTGTACTTTGCTCCGTTCATCTTTCCTTCGATACTGACTAGTCTCCCAGTCCCTGCCACTGATAAACCTCCCCACAGCATGATGCTGCCACCACCATGCTTCACCGTAGGGATGGTGCCAGATTTCCTCCAGAAATGACTCTTGGCATTCAGGCTTTTTTTCATCAGACCAGAGAATCTTGTTTCTCATGGTCTGAGAGTCCCTTAGGTGACTTTTGGCAAACTCCAAATGGGCTGTTATGTGCATTTTATTAAGGAGTGACTACCGTCTGGCCACTTTACCATAAAGGCCTGATTGGTGGAGTACTGCAGAGATGATTTTCCTTCTGGAAGGTTCTCCCCATCTCCACAAAGGAACTCTAGTGCTCTGAGAGTGACCATAGGGTTATTGGTCACCTCCCTGACCAAGGCCCTTCTCCCCCGATTGCTCAATTTTGCCTTGTGGCCAGCTCTAGGAAGAGTCTTGGTGGTTCCAAACTTCTTCCATTGAAGAATTATGGAGGCCACTGTGTTATTGGGGACCTTCAATGCTGCAGACATTTTTGGTACCCTTGCCCAGATCTGTGCCTCGACACAATCCTGAATTGGCGCTCTACAGACAATTCATCCCACATCATGGCTTGGTTTTTGCTCTGACATGCACTGTCAACTGTGGGCCACTATTTAGACAGGTGTGTGCCTTTCCAAATTATGTCCAGTCAGGTGTGTGCCTTTCCAAATCATGTCCAATAATTTGAATTTACCACAGGTGGACTCAAGGATGATGGTCTTGACTTTTTCCATTTTTGTCCAGCCTTGTTCTAAAATGGATTAAATAAAACATTTTCCTCTGAAATTTACAAACAATACCCCATAATGACGAAGTGGAAACAGGGTTTTAGACATTTTTGCAAACGTATCAAAATAATAAACAGAAATACCTTATTTACATAAGTAGTCAGACCCTTTGTAATGAGACTCGAAATTGAGCTCATGTGCAGCCTGTTTCCATTAAGCATCCTTGAGATGTTTCTACAACTTGATTGGAGTCCACCTGTGGTCAATTCAATTGATTGGACATGATTTGGAAAGGCACACACCTGTCTGTATAAGGTCTCACAGTTGACAGTGTATGTCAGAGCAAAAACCAAGCCATGAGGTCGAAGGGATTGTCCGTAGAGCACCAAGACAGGATTGAATCGAGGCAAAGATCTGGGGAAGGGTACCAAAACATTTCCGCAGCATTGAAGGCCCCCCAAAACAGAGTGGACACCATCATTCTTAAATGGAAGAAGTTTGTCACCACCAAAACTCTTCCTAGAGCTGACCGCCTGGCCAAACTGAGCAATGGGGGGAGAAGGGCCTTGGTCAGGGACCCGATGGTCACTCTGACAGAACTCTAAAATACCTCTGTGGATGTGGGAGAACCTTCCAGAAGGACAACCATCTCTGCAGCACTCCACCAATCAGACCTTTATGGTAGAGTGGCCAGATGGAAGCCACTCCTCAGTAAAAGGCACATGACAGCCCGCTTGGAGTTTGCCAAAAGGCACCTAAAGATCCTCAGACCATGAGAAACAAGATTCTCTGGTCTGATGAAACCAAGATTGAACTCTTTGGCCTGAATACCAAGAGTCATGTCTGGAGGGAACCTGGTACCATCCCTACGGTAAAGCATGTGGTAAAGCACGTGGAGTTCTGCGACTCCTCATCCAACCTGACAGAGCTTGAGAAGATGTGCAGAGAAGAATGGGAGAAACTCCCTAACTTCAGGTGTCCCAAGCTTGTAGCGTCATACCCAAGAAGACTTGAGGCTGTAATCGCTGTCAAAGGTACTTCAACACGGTACTGAGTAAAGGATATGAATAGTTATGTAAATGTAATATTTCATGGATTTAAATAAAATATATTTACAAAAATCTGTTTTTGCTTTATTATTATGGGGTATTGTGATTAAAAGAACATGATGAAAAAAATACTTTCCGAATGCACTGTATACACACACACACACACACACACACACACACACACACACACACACACACACACACCTGTCCTGTTTATCCTACCTGAACATGCATGACATGAGCAGTCCTCACGCTCTCTCCCAGCTTGAATAGAAAGTTGTTGTGTGTAAAACGAGTCTATTAATATCAATCTCTTTATTCAATGTAGAGGCCTATAGTAGCTACAGGATGTGACCGTGTTGTCTTGCATTTTTGTGTGCAAATGTTTTCACCACGGCCTGTAGGTTCAGGTTTCAGGCCCGACTGTTTTCTATACTGAGTATTACCAACCCAGACAGTCTTTCCTGAGACATTGTGCACTGTATGTCCATTGCACTGCACACAATTTGAACTTAATCTTGAATGATGTATGGCAAGATATACCAGAGGTAAGGGACTGTTGATATTGCAATCACACATCTCAAATGCAGATTCACCATCATGAACAAAACCGCAAACCGCTTTTTTTGTTTGAGCCCTCACAAACTGTTGTCTACTAAAGATGATAATCTATTTGCATCTGCTAATTTATTGGCTGTTCAGTATCCAGACGGCCTGCCCCATAGCTTCCTATACAGTTAATCTCTTTCCGTAACGTGTTGAGGACGGCAATTAAGGAGAATTAGTATTTGGAGCACCACTTCCTTCTACCCAGTTTCCCTGATGTTGCTATGGCAATCAAGCTGTTTTTAACCATCCCTGTAACTGTCGCTTCTGGAGAAATCATTTTTTAAGGGTGCGTTCGTAAATTCACTCAGGCTATCTACTCTGATTTCAGAGCACTCTCGTCTGAGTGTGCCAATGCACAGAATAACTGATTAATTTACTAACGAGCAACACCTGTTGAACATGACCGGTGTCAGTAAACGTCTGCAGGAAAAAACGTTATTCAATTGTTGCGATCAGCACAGTTAGTCACAAGCGCTCTAAATAACATGAAAACAGCCAAACCAGCTCTGCTAGGGCGAGTAAAATGGTCAGAGTGAGGTGTTCTCTCATTTGTGTCTGAAAGTAGCTAGCAAGCTAGCCAACATTAGCCAGTAAGCTTGGGTTCTTGACTGCCGTTGTGAGGTCAGAACACTCGGATCAACCCTACTCCTCAGCCAGAGCGTCCAGTGTGCACTCTGAACGACTCACAAAGAACTACTTAAGAAGCATTAGGCTCTCGGTCTGATATGCTTTTTTGAACACCTGAGTAAGTTCCACTCATGGCACTGGCGAGTGGCGTCATCGTAGCCTTGAACACAACATTTGCTTACCAATATCAGTTCAATTATTTATTTTTCAAGGCCTGAGGCACTTTGTCTCATTCTTGAAGCCCAACAAACAAATACTTAGCTTCCTAGTACATATGGAAATTAAAAAGGTTTATGAATGACTTTTGGATGGTTACTGTCAAAATGATTTTGTAAATTAACATCGATGTCAGCCATGGGCCCCCCACCTCGTGGGGCTGCGGGGTGTCGGCACGCCATTGCACACACACTCGGTGAGCGGAAGAAGTAGGTGTCCATAGTTATGTATTCACTGAATAATTAACGCGGGGATCCCTGGAGAGGAAACACAGAAATGTACTCTGACATTCTTTATTCAAAGGTACATGAGAGAAGCAAATCTCTTTCATGGTCAATTGTTGTTTTCATACAGCAGTTTATATTATTTTATATATATACTAAAGCTACTAATCATATGCAGAGTAAATGTCCGTCTTTAGAATATGTGATGGGTGTGCAGTTATTGATCTCTAAGTTTATTGGTGCACATTCTCGCTCCATTACACAAACTAAGTTTACAGTTTGGCTCTGAAGGCACGAGTGTTGTTTGCAAATAGATATGAAGCTACTATTTTTAAAAATGTAACAAAGCATAAATCATTACAAAGTACTTTTTTTATATAGGAACACTATGACCCAGTTCAGCTTGCATGTGACTTGTCTATCTTTTTACTTTAGAGTGGCAGATATTAAATCATGAAAATATATGATTTGTTTAGGGTTCAGACTGGGTTGTTTTCATAGTAGCTACATTGAGTATAGTCAAGGTCGAGAACCTCTGCTACCCCATGGTCCTCATCGTGATTATCTTAATGAATCATCAGAGAACAAGCTAGAACCTGTTCAATCCACCTACGTCAGTTCAACTTAACTTTCTATAATATATTTATTTTGAGGCGTTTACCACCAGAGTTATTTCTACCACTACCATAGCAACCCACATCTTTTAACTTATTCTTATCACATATGACTCAGTATATTTTACCTGCATGTTCCGCAGCAGTCGTCAATGCCAAATTATTCAAGACAACATACATTGACGCAATGGACTCGGGTAATGCAGCCGTCTATGAGATGTAATAATAATAACCACTCTCAGAGACAGATTCAGCGTTTCAAAGACAAATCATTTGGTAAGATTAAAAACTTCAGTGGATACCAAATTGGGGGGAAAACATACACATCATGAAATATTAGCGGAGTGTTGAGATGAGATATGGGTAAAAAAGAGCCGACAACAGACAGTCCATTAAACACATGATGTGATGGGGTCAGAATAAGTACAGGACTATCTGATGAAAGCTCTCAAATGTGGCATGTAGGCCCCTGAACTTTTGGATCCTTTATCATGGACAGGAAAAAAATAATTGGAGGAAATTTGAAATTATCAAAAAAAAAGGCCATGCAGAATCCGCTTGAGTGCACAAGTTCCAACCTGTCCTCCTGATTTGTAGTGACAAGAAGCTGTATGCTGAAGGATTGGTCTCTTGAGACTTCTGTAGGGAAACTAATCCATTACAAACAGACAGATTGTATTAGACGGTAGATAGCAGAGGGTGATATGCATCGCCTACAAAATATAAGAAACATAACTGATGTTCTCCCTGATGGCAGCGTGTGCTATCTTATTCTATAGCAGATGAGATGGGAAGAGCAATGGATTATTCATGAGCGTGGCTTTATCATGAGAGGCTCTAATTAAATGTTAAGAGCCGTAGGGCCTGATTCCCTGCATTTCTCTGGTGCAAACTTTGCACCTGTTATTCTCTTGAACCGAGGTATATAAAACATGTGTTTATAGGATTTTAGAATTGTTTTGGTCTTGTATTCCCTTCTGAAAATAACATGTGAAACATATACAGCTGTAAACACTTGATTCTACTGAAACCTGGCACAGTGTTGACTTGACATTGTGTGCCACACAGCATCCATGCAAATTACAGGAGGGATTTTCAACACCACTTGTTACCTTCCCACAGCAAATACACTACCGTAGTATTGTGATTGCATCACACAGACTGTGAAATGGTAACAGCTTGAGACGCACTATTCACGTCTCACTTTAAACACAAATGGTTCCTTTCACATATACCAACATCTGAGAATCATCACAATATGTGGCATGGTTACAGGCAGCAACATCCTCTATGAATCTCAAATGCCAAGCCTTAAGCCTTAAGAGAGTTTTATCTGAAAAAGATGAAGTCAAACCATCTAAAAAAGGCCAGAATGGATGCCTTCAGATCGGTCTCAAATGTTTGTGAACTTTGAATCAAGTACCACTTTAAAGGTTTTAGGGTGACTCTTTTGGGTTAAAAGGGGGATATCGATGCCAATATAGTATTTTTGACAATATCGTTGCCTCGCAGCAATGCCCAGCAGTTGCCTACTTTGTCAAAATGCTTTCACAAAAACGGACCCAGAGCATGGAAAAGGTTCATCTTGACTTGATAGATTTTAGGCCTAATACGCATCTCTAACGTTGTCATATCGGGTCATATTAGGTTATTTTACTGCAGGTTATATGATCTTGAAATATGTTCTAATTACTTATTGTCACGCACTGACCTTAGAGAGCTGTTTTATTTCTCTATTTGGTTAGGTCAGGGTGTGATGTGGGGTGGGGATTCTATGTTTTGTATTTCTGTGTGCTTGGCCGAGTGTAGTTCCCAATCAGAGGCAGCTGTCTATCGTTGTCTCTGATTGGGAATCATACTTAGGCAGCCTGTTTTGCCACCTTAGGTGTGGGTAATTATCTTTGTTAGTGGCTTGTATAACCTAGTAAGCTTCACGGTCGTTTTTGTTGGCGACATTTAAAATAAAGCAAAATGTATGCTCACCACGCTGCACCTTGGTCCGGTCATTTCCCTGATGACGATCGTGACACTTATTGACAGTAACTGAAATGATCTAAAGCAGTTTCTAAGAACGCCATATACAGTACATTCTTTCTTCGCAAATTCTGATGTGGTGATTTGTGACAAATTAGCTTTAGCCTGCGGGTCCGCTGGTTTCAAATCAAATCAAACTTGATTTGTCACGTGCGTAATACAAGACCTTACCGGGAAATGCTTACTTAAATGCCCTTAACCAATAGTTCAAGAAGAGTTAAGAAAATATTTACCAAATAAACTCAAGTAAAAAATGCAAAAACTTCACATTTAAAAGTAACACAATAACATAACAATAACGAGGCTATATACAGGGGTACTGGTACCTAGTCAGTGTGTGGGGGTACAGGTTAGTTTAGGTAATTTGTACATGTAAGTAGGGGTGAAGTGACTATGCATAGATAACAAACAGCGAGTAGCAGCAGTGTACAAAATAAATGGAGGGGGGGGGGGGGGGGGGGTCAACCCAATAGTCCGGGGGCCATTTGATTAATTATTCAGCAGTCCTATGGCTTGGGTGTAGAAGCTGTTAAGGAGCCTTCTGGTCCTATACTTGGCGCTCCGGTACCGTTTGCCGTGCGGAAGCAGAGAAAACAGTCTATAACTTGGGTGACTGGAGTCTCTGACAATTTTATTTGTAAGCGTTATGATCTACAGCACATGAAAGATGCAAGTCTGCACTATGCATCCCAATAATTTACTACCAGTACTACAAACCTCAGGGGAAAACAAGTATGTGTATCAGCCTCACAAACTACTACCGAGGGTGGAGAAGGACAATAATAAAGCAACACGTATTAACCGATGTCTCTGTGTGTATATGGACAAATGACATTGTAGGATTAGCAAATGTTCTACTGTGCACCCTGGGAGAGGTCAGTGATTATAAATCAAAGTCAAGGCCATGGCTTGTGGATAGCCAATGAAGAGGTAAAGCCTTAGTCATGACCTGCTACTTTATTAAACTGGGCCTCTGACAAATTTACTTATAATTAATTCAATATCATGGGCTGTGGAGCCATTCTAAAAGCAACACTGACTAAATGTGTATCCTTGACACGAGCAATACAAAGTACACACTAATATACAAATGCACTACAAAGAAGAAGGAAGTATTTAGAATAAGAAACCAAGCTAATGTTACAAAGTCAAGTATGCATTATTTTCAACACAATCAACTAGGGAGCCACTCAATTCATGTGAGTTGATTGATTGCAATTACAATTATCCAAAGTTGTCATTTTCAATAAGCAATGGGAGTGAATTAATTTATATAATTCAGCTACAGCCTCAGTATGTGCTCTATAGAATATGCAATCAAGTAATGAGCTAATTGCATCATAGTAATATGCATAGGCTACATAACAGTGAGTTGCAAAACAGTGAGTTTGGCTGTCCTAAAATGTACACCATACACATGGAATGCAACGCTAAGCCTAGAGATATTTGGGCTCTTTGAGTGTTAGCCATGTGGTGAACCAATCCATTAATATAGTTTTCCAGTATCCTGTTTCATTGATAAAACATATGAGGTAGATGTGTTACGGGTCAGAGTTATAACCAAAGATTCCATCATTAGAAATCAAAACTGGATGGTCTTCAGAGATAGATGGAAGGGGTTGAGGGTAGCTGAAGGATGGGACTAAAAGCAAACAAAATATGACTATTGTAAAATATACTGTGTCCGTAAAATATATATAGTATGTATAAGCTGGAAGTAGAAGCCTAAGTGTTGTTGTCCTCTAGTTTACTCCAATTAAAATGCTCAACCACTGTTACTCCCCCTTCCGGGATGCATACAAGGCCCTCCCCTACTCTCCCTTCGGTAAATCAAATCTCAACTCAATTTTGCTCCTCCCTTCCTATAGGTGGAAACTCAAACAGGAAGTAACCGTGCTAAGGTCTATTCAACGCTGGTCTCACCAATTGGAATCCATGCTTGAAGATTGTTTTGATCACGCGGACTGGGATGTGTTCCGGGTAGCCTGTGAGAATAACATTGACGTATACACGGACACGGTGACTGAGTTCATCAGGAAGTGTATTGGGGATGTTGTTCCCACTGTGACTATTAAAACCTACCCAAACCAGAAATCGGGGATAGATGGCAGCATTCGCTCAAAACTGAAAGCGCGAACCACCGCATTTAACCATGGCAAGGTGAATGGGAATATGGTCAAACACAAACAGTGTAGTTATTCCATCCATAAGGCAATCAAACAGGCATAACGTCAGTACAGAGACAAAGTGGAGTCGCAATTCAACAGATTACAAAGGGAAAACCAGCCACGTCGCGGACACCAGCGTCTTGCTCCCAGACAAGCTAAACACCTTCTTCGCCCCTCATATACACCCTGTTTACCCATGACTGCGTGGTCATGTATGCCTCCAACTCAATCATCAAGTTTACAGACGACACAGCAGTAGCCTGAAAACCAACAATGACGAGATCGCCTACAGGGAGGAGGTGAGGGCTCTGGTGGAGTGGTGCCAGGAAAATAACCTCTCCCTCAACATCAACAAAATGAAGGAGCTGATCGTGGACTTCAGGAAACAGCAGAGGAAGCACGCCCCTCTCCACATCGACGGGACCGCAGTGGAGATGGTCAAAAGCAACAAGTTCCTCAGCATACACATCACTGACAATCTGAAATGGTCCACCCACACAGACAGTTTGGTGAAGAAGGTGCAACAGCGCCTCTTCAACTTCAGGAGGCTGAAGAAATTTGGCTTGGCCCCTAGGACCCTCACAAACATTTACAGACGCACAATTGAGAGCACCCTGTCGGGCTGTATCATCGCCTGGTACGGCAACTACACTGCCCGCAACCGCAGGGCTCTCTAGAGGGTGGTGCGGTCTGCCCAACACATCACCGGGGGCACACTGCCTGCCCTCCAGGACAACTACAGCACCCGATGTCACAGGAAGGCCAAAAAGATAATCAAGAACATCAACCAACCGAGCCACTGCCTGTTCACCCCGCTATCATCCAGAAGGCGAGGTCAGTACAAGTGCATCAAAGCTGGGACCGAGAGACTGAAAAACACCTTCTATCTCAAGGCCATCAGACTGTTAAACAGCTATCATTAGCCGGCAACCAGCCGGTTACTCAACCCTGCACCTTAGAGGCTGCAGCCCTATAAACATAGACATGGAATCACTGGTCACTTTAATAGTGGAACACTAGTCACTTCAATAATGTTTACATACTGCTTTACTCATTTCATATGTACAGTATACACTGTATTCTATTCTATGGTATTTTAGTCAATGCCACTCCGACATTGCTCATCTTAATATTTATATATTAATTCCATTCTTCTACTTTTAGATTTGTGTCTATTGTTGTGAATTGTTAGATACTACTGCACTGTTGGAACTAGGAACACAAGCATTTCGCTACACCCGCAATAACATCTGCTAAATATGTGTATGTGACTGATAAAATTGGATTAGATTAGGGGAGGGGTGGTAGGGTTAGGGGAAAGTAATAAAGGAAAATATATATATACAGTTGAAGTCGGAAGTTTACATACACTTAGGTTGTAGTCATTAAAACTCATTGTTCAACCACTCCACAAATTTCTTGTTAATTAACAAACTATAGTTTTGGCAAGTCGGTTAGGACATCTACTTTGTGCATGACACAAGTACCTTTTTCAACAATTGTTTAAAAGCAGATAATTTCACTGTATCACAATTCCAGTGGGTCAGATGTTTACATTCACTAAGTTGACTGTGCCTTTAAACAGCTTTGAAAATTCCAGAAAATTATGTCATGGCTTTAGAAGCTTCTGATAGTCTAATTGACATAATTTGAGTCAATTGGAGGTGTACTTGTGGATGTATTTCAAGGCTTACCTTCAAACTCAGTGCCTCTTTGCTTGACATCATGGGAAAATCAAAAGAAATCAGCCAAGACCTCTGGTGCACTTCACAAAACAGATGGCATCATGAGGAGGTAAAATGATGTGCATATATTGAAGCAACATCTGAAGACATCAGTCAGAAAGTTAAGGCTTGGCTGCAAATGGGTCTTCCAAATGGACAATGATCCTAAGCATACTTCCAAAGTTGTGGCAAAATGGCTTAAGGACAACAAAGTCAAGGTATTGGAGTGGCCATCACAAAGCCCTGACCTCAAGCCTATAGAAATTATGCTTTTCTGCAAAGGGGACAGGACGACTGCACCATATTGAGGGGAGGATGGATGGGGCCATGTATCGCGAGATCTTGGCCAACAACCTCCTTCCCTCAGTAAGAGCATTGAAGATGGGTTGTGGATGGGTCTTCCAGCATGACAACGACCCGAAACACACAGCCAGGGCAACTAAGGAGTGGTCCGTAAGAAGCATCTCAAGGTCCTGGAGTGGCCTAGCCAGTCTCCAGACCTGAACCCAATAGAAAATCTTTGGAGGGAGTTGAAAGTCCATATTGCCCAGCGACAGCCCCGAAACCTGAAGGATCTGGAGAAGGTCTGTATGGAGGAGTGGGCCAAAATCCCTGCTGCAGTGTGTGCAAACCTGGTCAAGAACTACAGGAAACATATGATCTCTGTAATTACAAACAAAGGTTTCTGTACCAAATATTAAGTTCTGCTTTTCTAATGTATCAAATACTTATGTCATGCAATAAAATGCAAATTAATTACTTAAAAATCATACAATGTGATTTTCTGGATTTTTGTTTTAGATTCCGTCTTTCACAGTTGAAGTGTACCTATGATAAAAATGACAGACCTCTACATGCTTTGTAAGTAGGAAAACCTGCAAAATCGGCAGTGTCTCAAATACTTGTTCTCCCCACTGTATATATATATATATATATATATATATATATATATATATATATATATATATATATATATATATATATATATATATATATATATATATATATATATATATATATATATATATATATATATATATCACTTTTCAGAAGTTAATAAAGCATTGCAGCCAGGGGCTACTTAGTCTGGCTGGCACCGTGAATTGGATTTGGTAAACAGATCTAATGAAATTCTGATTTTGTCGAGGTTCCCTTGTAACATTTGAATTGAAACAGGCCCTTTGGAGGATTTGTGGGGAATGATTTCCCCTGTAAACTAGCCTACTTGTAGAAACAGTACTCTCTTACATGAGTTTGTGCCATGTTCGATAATATTTATGCATTCTGTGGTAGTCTTCATTTGAATAATATAATTACACAAATGCCTTTCCGAAGAAAGTAAATTAGAGCACAAGAAGGATACTACCAAGGGGCAGATGACCAGGTGAAGTCAAACATAATGTTGCTGCTCAGTGAGCACATGAACCTGACAGATTTCTGCTCCTGCTGCCAGACAAGCCCTGGACACTAAGTACACTTGAGAAAACACACTCGGATGTAAAGCAATCAACACAGAGAACCACCACAGCAAGGCCCACCAAGCCCACCAACCGTTTACACACAAGAATGTGAGCGAGCAAACACACACACACACACACACACAGATGTCCTGATGCCTTTGTGACCGATGACAGGCTCTACACTCCCATTTCAAATTGCTGCTGCCGGGTTGTTAATTTCAGTGTAGCGCTACAGGGGAATTAAACATCCGGCTATCGGGGGGGTAGATTTGCTGAGTAACACAAATTCCCCACCATCCCAATGGAAAAGACTGTGCTCATTCAAGTAGCTCATGTATGGAAATGCTGCATGGATATATCTGGAATATAGGATTTCAGAGCATCCATCTGTAAATAATTTACCATTACATAAAGATAGTCCAAGCAAATCCAGAGGAATGTTTGAAAACTTTTTAGACAATCTGATGCTAGGAATTAAATGTAATGCACAATTTACAGTACAGCTATGCACCACAACACTGTGGTTTGGTTGTAGTCTCTACAGCTCTGTCTTGCTGTGTCTAAGTTTCCATATGCATGACATGATCTAAAAGCTTTTAAGCGAGTCAACATTCTGTCAGGTTGACATGGTTTTGTGGATAGCTATGACTACGCAAACCTATGGCATTCCATTTCCTTACCATGCAACCCTAATGGGAGTTTTGCATCATGCAGTTGGAGATGTGGTCCATGATCTTCAATTACGCTAGTACCATGGACGGCCAGCATGGTCTTCAGTGATACATTTAGCATCTCCATCTGTACCCCGCCGACTGGGTGAGGATCACTAACCTTGAGAGTAAATAGAATCGAGCCATTCATCTTTGGGATTACATGTCTTGGTAAAACATACACAGCACTTTATTTCCATCAAGACCCGAGCATTCCAAACCACAGACATAAGAGCTATGGGACATAAATCATATACTGCAATGTATGGTGCTCATTCAATACCGTCAGTAGGAATCCTCCCAGCAAACCCAAATTGGTTGTGTGAAAGTTCCCCGAACATTCGTTAGGTTGCGTCAAAGGTTTTCATGACACAAGAAACTGTGCCGATGATTATTCAATGTTTGTATAAAACATTCGGCTGACGTTGCAAGAATGTTCCCAGAGCACATAGTCTGTTCCAGAATGTTTCATTAGGTTGTGGGAACAGTCTGGTGAGAACGTTGTAGGTACATCCCAAAAGATGTGTTCCCAAAACACAAAACTGTCCAGTAGCGCAATTGATTATACAATGTTTCTTTTGGGGTGCAAAAAAACATTCACCTGATGATTCAAGAACAATAATTCACTGTATATGTTCCCAGAATTATAAAATTAAGTTTTAAACAGTCCTTGAGGTTTCTTTCATGTGTTCTTGTAATCTTATTGTTGAAGACATTAGTTGTACAACAACATGTGACAATTACTTTTATTACACATTTATTGCACAAACAGTTCTACAATTTATTACACATTTATTGCACAAACAGTTCTACTGTATTTTGTTGATAGTCGCAAGAGGGGATCGAGGTTTGGTATGTTAGTCCTGGAATTAATCCACTGCGCCACTTGAATGAGACTAAGACAAATATAAAGGTGTTTATACCTTTATTCTGACTTCCAGGTTGTGGTCTTTGACTTAATCTAGAAAAATAAATATATTCTATTATTTCTTACTCTACCAATCTTCTTTATATACAGTAAAGTTGGGATGTTTTCACTTTCATCTTCCCTACAAACTTAATTTCAGAAATCATGTTCAATTATTGCCTGGCAGATTGCGTTGATGTGCACATAGAAACTAGGCTGTGTGTGCTGCTCACATGTGAATATATTTCACGTGCTTTGACATTGTGTAGGCTACTTTTTGCATGATTTCTCTATTGTACTACATCATAAATAAATCGTTTACTTCCAAGACACTACTTTGATACGCAACAGTAGGGATTAAGAACTGAGTATAGGCAGTGCCCACTGAAAGAAAAGTGGGTATATGGCAGTGAAGGCTGCTGAGGGGAGAACGGCTCATAATAATGGCTGGAACGGAGCAAACGGAACGGCATAAAACACCTGGAAACCATGTGTTTGTGGTATTTGATACCATTCCATTGATTCCGTTCCAGTTATTACACACGAGCCCGTTCTCCGCAATGACGGTGCTACCAACCTCCTGTGGTATAGGGCATATACCCGTGTAGAACCTCCACTACACCAAAGGGCCCTTTGTGTTTTGCAAAAAGTGCACTCTCCTACATGAGTGCACTGGTATTACAGTTGCTGTCCTTTCACCATCACGGGCCTGTCACACACTGGAGGTGTAATAGGTTTGCCACTGCGTAAACATGTCTATAATAGCTACAATTTCCCCCACTCTTCCCTACCAGCGAGTCAAGGAAATTTGGACAAAGTTTGAGGATATTTTTTAATGAAAGTAAAGGACAGTAATGTTACGAGTAAAGTAAGAATCCCAGGTTTCAATAGGCAATATTATGTTAATGTTTCAAGAAAGGAGTGTATATATTTGGCCTGGCGAATCACTTTTATGCGCCGACTGAATGGAAGCTGATAATTATGAGTTTTTTACTCCGCTGGTCTCGGCAAGAAATTGAGTCATCACCGTCCATGACCTAGTCAAGACCAAGTAAAAATGCATCCAACACCGATACAAGACTGAGACACTCAATATGTGGTCTCGAGACCGGACTCTCGAGTACTACAACACTGTCCTAATGATAGCTCAAACCCTGACTAGAACTTAATTGGTATGTATGCGAATGTTCCCAGTTTGCTGTGCTGTTTGTTGTTATCAATACACATCATTGGTTGTTAGGCCTATACCGGATCCAAAACAGGGCCACCCTGTTGCAGGAGAAATGTTCCTGTGCCGCAGAAATTGAAAACGTGTAGTGTATTCACGGTTTAAAAATGCTTCTGAAGTTTATAATTTCCACTTAAAAAATACAGACCTGATTTGGCCTAATGAAAAATTTGTAACTATGGGGAAAAACAGGTGGGGTTGGCTTATATTGTTGATAACATATAAACTATATTTCGTCTCCAATTTTATTGAAAATATAAATAAAGTTGCACAATGAGCACTTGTCGCTCAAATACATCATTATAGTTGTTGGTTAGCTAGCTAGCTAGCTAGCACATGTTTGCCATATTAGAATACAGTAGATGTGACATCAGTCAAAATACGACAAAACAAGACAAGGTATCAAGAACAAGATGAAACGAGCTGAAACTAGCCACTTACAATTCGCCACTTGGCAGATTCTTGTCATTGTTGCTAGCTATCTGGCCATCCAGAACCATAACAACACAGCCTTTTGCCCCTTTGAAGCGCGCACATCGTTTTTGTGACATTGTCAGCTAACCCGTCTATATTGCTCTTAGTATGTTCAGGGAACGTTATTGGAACAATCATGTCATAACGTCACACTATATCTTTATGAGAACATTGTGGGAATATTGCCTGCTTGTTTTTAATATCTCCATCAACATTAGCAGAACATTCCCGTAATCTTTTCCCAGAACCATTTCTATTGTTCTCACATTTTGTTGCAGCAGTATGTTCTAAAACCATAACTGGTACATTATTACATTACCTGGAAACATAATGAGAACGTTTGGGTGTTTGTTACAGATGTTGCACACAACATTTTTGTGAATGTTAGGAGAACATTCCAAGCATATTTAATTTAAAACATTTCTTTGAATCTTTTTGGGATGTTATCGACCTAATATTAGATAAAAACCCTAACTAGAACTTTATGGGAATCTTACGTAATGTTCTGGGAATGTTCCCGATTTGCTGGGCTACCACTTGGCTGTGTTTTATTTTCTAGAGCATACATTGACAAACTCATGAAAACCCATAAATAAGACCTTGGGATATTCTCTATGATATTGAAAAAAGAAAGACTTTGAGAGTGCGAATGACAATCTACATCCTGCCTAATGACTGATTGAATAGGCCATATAGTTTAATTGATCGAGAGTCATTTCGAGAGCATTTACGGTCAAATGTATCACACATCCTTGTTTGCTAAATGTCCTTGATTAATCATTGGAACAATCATCCTATTGAGAAACGAATGATGATGTTATTGAACAGTGTAAATGACCCAAATGCAGATTAATGCAAACTAGTCGATGTGCTCATACTCAATCAGAGGCATGCCTTCACAATGAGCCTACATGACCGACTTGGTAACATGAAAGGCCAATAATGTGATGGAGAGGCAATTTACTGCTGCTCTCCATCTCTCTCCACGACCTTTCCAAGAGGTGTATAATGTATTTGTGTGCCTACCGCTGCAGTAAATAACACCAAGGCAGAAGCACAGACCTGTCATCACACCTGTACTCAGTCTTCACAAAATGCCGCCCAATCATCAAACAGAGGCCACCGGATTGATGTATGAATTTAAAGAGGGCCGCCTACAACCGCGTTGCAGTGTCATTGTACAGTATTGAACCCATTATTTCCTCAAAAAGGAAATAGCTAAATGGTCTGAAAACATTAACCCAATAATGATGAATGAATGTCAAGATTATAGGCTAGAATAGTATCAGAATGCAGAATTACTTTTGCTGTAGGAATTAGGACATTTTTAAGATAGAACATCATCGCCCGGAATGTGTACTGATTATTAGGGTTATGATTGCTAAGTTAAGGGGGATCTCTATCAAATGTCTAAAGTGATTCCCTTACTTTTAGGAACCTTGTCAGATTCCTTGTCAGAGAAGGAAGAGGATGGGAAATAATGAGTAATGACTTCAATTAGATTATTTTGATTTAAACACCAACACTTTTTTGAACAAGTCTGGAAACTCTATTGAGTGGGACAATATACATTTTATTTACACTATTAAAGTTGAATTAACACAGGCGCTATTTGCTGTGTAGAAGCACATAGCAACACACTGTGTTCATTTCTCCAGTCCTGGTCCTGTCCCAAAGCCATCCCCTCAGCTTTTTAGTCTCTAAGAATAGCTAGACACGGGAGATGAGCTGCAGCTGCTCCTCCTGAATCTCATTTACCTGCTACCGTAGCCCAGCTCTGAGACTACATCGGTAATTAATAGGTTTTTTCGTCTTCTGAAGAAACTCCCCTCAGCCACTTCCCCAGCAGGCACTGGGACAGGCAAGACAGACAACAGATTTTCTCCGGAGACACCCCTGCTAAGCAGCCAACTTTGAGAGAGACTACTGAAAAATTGAGAAGCCGCAAAGAAAATTAAAAGCACCCATCCTCACCGAAGCCACCATGTTGTTTAATTCATTGATTGATGTGGGGTTCAAGTTTTGTTGGCTGCGCCTTCCAGTCACAGGCCAACATAACACACAGTAGGGCTGGGAATTGCAACAATGCAGTTAAAAAAATACGAATAGAAAAATAATAAAAGTAATAAGTAGTTAAAGAGCAGCAGTAAAATAACAATAGCGAGACTATATACAGGGGGGTACCAGTACAGAGTCAATGTGCAGGGGCATCGGTTAGTTGAGGTAATATGTACATGTAAGCAGAGTTATTAAAGTGACTATGCATAGATGATAACAACAGAGTAGCAGCGGTGTAAAGGGGGGGCAATGCAAATAGTCTGGGTAGCCATTTGATTAGATGTTCAGGAGTCTTATGACTTGGGGGTAGAAGCTGTTTAGAAGCCTCTTGGACCTAGATTTGGTGCTCCGGTACCGCTTGCCATGTGGTAGCAGAGAGAATGGTCTATGACTAGGGTGGCTGGAGTCTTTGACAAATTTTAGGGCCTTCCTCTGACACCGCCTGGTATAGAGGTCCTGGATGGCAGGAAGCTTGGCCCCAGTGATATACTGGGCCGACCTTGCGGTCGGAGGCAGAGCAGTTGCCATACCAGGCAGTGATGCAACCAGTGAGGATGCTGTTGATGGTGCAGCTGTAGAACCTTTTGAGAATCTGAGGACCCATGCCAAGTCTTTTCAGTCTCCTGAGGTGGAATAGGTTTTGTTGTGCCCTCTTCATGACTGTCTTGGTGTGCTTGGACCATGTTAGTTTGTTGGGGATGTGGACACCAAGGAACTTGAAGTGCTCAACCTGCTCCACTACAGCCCCGTTGATGCAAATGTGGGCGTGCTCGGGTCCTCTTTTTCCTGTAGTTCACAATCATCTCCTTTGTCTTGATCACGTTGAGGGAGAAGTGGTTGTCCTGGCACCACACGGCCAGGTCTCTGACCTCCTCCCTATAGGCTGTCTCGTCGTTGTCGGTGATCAGGCCTACCACTGTTGTGTCATCGCCAAACTTAATGATGGTGTTGGAGTTGTGCCTGGCTGTGCAGTCGTCAGTGAAGAGGGAGTACAGGAGGGGACTGAGCGTGGCAGATGTGTTATTACCTACCCTTACCACCTGGGGACGGCCCGTCACGAAGTCCAGGATCCAGTTGTAGAGGGAGGTGTTTAGTCCCAGGGTCCTTAGCTTATTGATGAGCTTTGAGGGCACTATGTTGTTGAACGCTGAGCTGTAGTCAATGAATAGCATTCTCACATAGGTGTTCCTTTTGTCCAGGTGGGAAAGAGCAGTGTGGAGTGCAATAGAGATTGCATCATCTGTGGATCTGTTAGGGAGGTATGCAAATTGGAGTCGTTCTAGGGTTTCTGGGATAATATTGTTGATGTGAGCCATGGCCAGCCTTTCAAAGCACTTCTTGGCTACAGACGTGAGTGCTACGGGTCGGTAGTCATTTAGGCAGGTTACCTTAGTGTTCTTGGGCACAGGGACTATGGTGGTCTGCTTAAAACATGTTGGTATTACAGACTCGGACAGGGAGAGGTTGAAAATGTCAGTGAAGACACTTGCCAGTTGGTCAGCGCATGCTCGCAGTACACGTCCTGGTAATCCGTCTGGCCCTGCGGCCTTGTAAATGTTGACCTGTTTAAAGGTCTTACTCATATCGGCTGTGGAGAGTGTGATCACACAGTCTTCCAGAACAGCTGGTGCTTTCATGCATGTTTCAGTGTTATTTGCCTCGAAGCGAGCATAGAAGTAGTTTAGCTCGTCTGGTAAGCTCGTGTCACTGGGCAGCTCTTGGCTGTGCTTCCCTTTGTAGTCTGTAATGGGTTGCAAGCCCTACCACATCTGATGAGTGTCAGAGCCGGTGTAATGCGATCTTAGTCCTGTACTGACCCTTTGGCTGTTTGATGGTTCATCGGAGGGCATAGCGGGATTTCTTATAAGCTTCCAGGTTAGAGTCCCGCTCCTTGAAAGCAGCAGCTCTACCCTTTAGCTCAGTGCGGATGTTGCCTGTAATGGCTTCTGGTTGGGGTATGTAAGTACGGTCACTGTGGGGACGACGTCATCGATGCACTTGTTGATGAAGCCAATGACTGATGTGCTGTACTCCTCAACGCCATTGGAGGAATCCCGGAACATATTCCAGTCTGTGCTAGCAAAACAGTCCTGTAACTTAGCATCTGCTTCATCTGACCACCTTTTTATTGATCGAGTCACTGGTGCTTCCTGCTTTAATTTTTGCTTATAAGTAGGAATCAGGAGGATAGAATTATGGTCAGATTTGCCAAATGGAGGGCGAGGAAGATTTTTGTACATGTCTCTGTGTGTGGAGTAAAGGTGGTCCAGAGTTTTCTCCCTCTGGTTGCACATTTAACATGCTGATAGAAATTTGGTAAGACGGATTTAACTTTTCCTGCATTAAAGTCCCCGGCCACTAGGAGCCCCGCCTCTGGGTGAGCGTTTTCCTGTTCGCTTATGGCGGAATACAGCTCATTCAGTGCGGTCTTAGTGCCAGCATTAGTCTGTGGTGGTATGTAGACAGCTACTGTAGGGAAAATACAGATGAAAACTCTCTAGGTACATAGTGTGGACTACAGCTTATCATGAGATACTCTACCTCAGGCGAGCAAAATCTCGAGACTTCCTTAGATATTGGACACCAGCTGTTATTTACAAAAATACATAGTCCGCCGCCCCTTGTCTTACCAGAAGCCCCTCTTCTATCCTGCCGATACAGCATATAACCAGCCATGTTGATAATGTCGTCGTTCAGCCATGACTCCGTGAAACATAAGATATTACAGTTTTAAATGTCCCGTTAGTATTTTAATCTTCTACATAGGTCATCAATTTTATTTCCAAAGATTGCACGTTTGCCAGCAGAATGGAAGGAAGTGGGGGTTTATTCGATCGCCTACAAATTCTCAGAAGGCAGCCCGCCTTCTGGCCCCTTTTTCTCCTCCTTCTCTTCACGCAATGGAAAAAAAGGATTCTGCCAGTCCGTGGTGAATAAAAGGATTCTGCCGGTCCGTGGTGAATAATCGCAGTTCTGATGTCCATAAGTTATTTTCGGTCATAAGAGACGGTAGCAGCAACATTAAATACAAAATAAGTTACAAACAACGCAAAGAAACAACCAAAAATACACAATTAGTTATGAATTCGTAAATCGTCCGCCTTGTTCTCCGACACCATCTTGTACCAAGATATTAGCACAATACTTAGGTGCTGATACGTCATGTATTGCGATTTTCACGGTTCTATATGTATTGCAATTCCATACTGTGATTTTATTGCAATTTGTTGTTCCAAACATCTTGTTCACCATATGTCTGCTGTAGAGGAACAAGCGAGAGCCATGAGAAAACAAGTTTTGATATCAGATATGGAAATAAAAGTGCTGAAAATAGCCCCCTATTTAAAAATAATATGCAGAAGAAGCTATGAAGGACAAATACTGGTGTTTTGATGCAGGTACAGCCAACTAGCACAAAAATAATACTGTGAAATTGTCAAAACGATACCATATACAGTATATATCGTCCCAAAAATAATATCCCGATATGTAACTGTCTATTTTTTCCCCCCCATCACTAGTGCACAGCAGCCTTTCTAATGGCATCTTGATAAAAGGCATTCATCAATGGGTTTAATCAGATGCGTATCTACACTAAATAGAAATCAGGAGGCTATGGGACCTAAGTTATGAGTCTGAGCTCTCTGAAATATATATCTTATACCATGTGTGGTTTGATCTAACATGAAAAATGAAGCCCCATCCCCCTCTCAGAGGTGTGAAATGCTGTAAGCTATATTATGTTATTTACCTCATTTGTCATCTTCATTTCATAACATTCTGTATCTATATGTGTGGAAGCTGATCTTAAGCGGAGATGGTGAATTACTGGGAATTAAAGGAGGTCTATTCCAATTTCATATAATAAAGAGAAACAAAACAGACTATGCATGCACTGCTCCACATTCGGAATCCCCCCCACCCCGGCCTCTTCAGGGCTTCGAGAATGTCTCAGAGTATTCAATTAAAAACCAAAAGTCATTAAAAATGTAGCCACCTTGAGACTGTTGAGTAGTGAACTGCTTTGGATTCGCTGGGTGTTTCAGTGTACACCCAGGGCCGCAGATAACACTTGAATTGTCTACATTTGAAATTAAGATTTCGAGGTGCCATAAAACAAAACAATTCTGTGTGAATATTACGCTGAGGAAAATTGAGGAGAGAGATCAAAATGCTGGAGACACTGCCAAAGAAACAACGACACGATTGCCTTCAAACAGCTGCATATGGGTCAATGCTGACAACTGAAAGGACTGAAAGGGCAACATGAATCTAGTGAAAGTACATTATATTATGGTTGTGGTGAGTTGAGAAATATTATATTCCCTTGGTAAAGGTTCCATTTTGATAAACATTCCACCTAGAATAATTGTCTATTTTCATAAAAGTAAAGTAAAACCACTTAAAAGTGGCAAGATTGGGAGAAATTATGTTGTGTTTTTAATATTGCTGGAGTCAAATTTGCAATAATGCATCATATGATAAATGTGCATACTTAAAAACAGGTATACTTGTACTTGACTGCTTAGTACGCAAAACAATAGCGAAGCTGTCCATCTTTGTAAATCATTTAAACCGGTTATTAATGAATCAATAATGAACTATATAGAAGCTTTGCAGGTAACTGAAGGTCTGATATTAATTGCTGTGAATAGTCCATGATATTTCAATGTATCAACTAAAGCATTAATAATGCCTTGGAGCAATTTGCATTTAATGAGGTGCTGCATCATAAACCAGAAAGACACTCAACGGCACAAACTAATAAAGTTATTCATATTAATCAGGTATTACAGATATCTCCAAGAGTTTAAACAATACCAAAGGGCATACTACTTTGGTGTAATTTACATACATATGTCAAGAGGTATTTGAAATACATTACAGTTAATGAACTCATCAACCAAATTTATTCAACTATTTAGGTCCTGTCATAGTAACTAATTAATTTCTCCTTACTGCGATGGAACTGACATTGATGCCATCTCATGGTAACTGTGTTTTCATAATTGCACAGGCTCTCACCCTGCAAAGCAAATAGAGGCAGCAGTTAACCAAGATAAGAGGAAGCAGAAGCCTGTTACGATGATAAACTGGGAGACACACAAGGTTGCAAACCCAGCTCCAATGCACAATGTGAGCATTATGGAAATGGTCACAATATGTTCTGTAACAAGGAAATGGGCCTATGTGTACAATGATCCATTGAATAAATAGTAGCCTTGAAATATAACTAGTAGCCCCGAAATATAAGCAAGTCAAAATAATGTGTGGAGGGAGGCTTGGTAATAGGGGTATTTCTCTTAGTCCAAATCAAGATGATGAGGGGTGTCATTACCAGCAGACAGTGCACCGAGGTGCACACACCTCGATAACTGGGAAACTAATGGGCCTAGACATCTGCATGATGATCCACAGCAAATGGGGGCAAGACATTATTGCCCAGGAATACCATGTGCAAGTCAAATACAGAATGTTAACCATTCAAATACAGAATGTTAATCATTCTCATTTTCATGGTAACAGCATTGAATAACATACTGTAAGTGCCTAGGGGATTGTCATTGCATAACACCACACCAGGCAACCTGGTGGGCTGCACCGAAATGGAAAATATTTTATTCTCCATCCAAGCTGCACCCATTTACATACAGTATACCTGTACTTGTGAGAATGTACAGTCTACCGCATGTCAACAGAAATTAATTTAGTTAAAAGAAAACACAATGACTTCATGTTTTGCCACCACTTAGCTCCTAAAGGGAAATAGATTATTTTCCGGTACTGTCAGTAGTTAACATGTTCATTTGCCGAATCCCCTGGAATTTAACATTCTCTCTCCTTTTGCGCTGAAGATGTATGGTCTGCAGTGAAACAACCTTGTATGTGCATTTTTGTGGGAAGAAGCACATTATTTAAAAAGAAAACGGGACAGGCTAACCATCTGAGAGGGAGAGAGAGACTCAGCCTGCTCTCCTCTCCATCCTCTCTCCTCTCCTCCCCTCTCCTCCTTTCCTCTTTCACTCTCCTCTCCTCTTCTCCCTTTCTTAGTCAGCCCCTCCTCGGTTGGTCCACACAGCAACAGCAGAGAGAGACTGGCCAAACCCATGGCTGATTCACAAACCTCAGTTTAAATTCTCGGTGAACGATAGAGCTCTATACACCAGAGAGTTTAGGGCTGACACTGACATTGACACTCGTTTTCCTTCATCACAAGTACAGTTCAACAAAGATTTGTGGTTTTGCAAATTGCACATCAATTGTGGTGAAGCAGATTCATTCAAATATGACTATCCCTGACACCAAAACACCAGCCGCAATTAGAATAAAAGTACTCAGTACCATGGCTCAGAATAACCACAACAAATAAATAATGGGGAATTACATTTTACCCACTCTTAACCTACTGTATATTGATGAAGGTAATCCCAGTCCCTGCTCAGTAGTCCAGGTAATAGAGCTGTAAATAAGGCTAGTATATATACTAACCTGTGCTGAGAGGCTTATACAAACCAATGTACATGACAGAGGGCAGCCAATTAAAAAGAAGCCCATGCATTCCACAGCAAAGTCCTCAAGAGTTTTGCTTTCTGCAATCATCCAGTCTGGTGTTAAAAACACCATGCTCCAACCAACTGAGCTATTGGAATCACGTCTAAATGTATTTTTGTGTGAATTATTTGGAAACCCAGAATACCAGGTTCCATAGAATACAGACCATAGTCATTGAGTTTGGTCTGTTGTTAAGATAGACAAGTAGCCTCAGTTCTATCAGCAATACAGCACAGCACTCTAGTGGTCACAAGGAGAATGTGTGTGTGTGTGTGTGTGTGTGTGTGTGTGTGTGTGTGTGTGTGTGTGTGTGTGTGTGTGTGTGTGTGTGTGTGTGTGTGTGTGTGTGTGTGTGTGTGTGTGTGTGTGTGTGTGTGTGTGTGTGTGTGTGTGTGTGTGTGTGTGTGTGTGTGTGTGTGTGATTTATTCTATTGCTGTGTTTTTAAATACTGTGACGTGAAGGTACACTCCATTTCCACCCCATACATTTCCATGAATTAATCTTTGACGTTAGACTCCAGATGTTAGGACAGCAATTTCAATTAAACATATTGTTAAGCACCATATTACATTTTGAATTTGTGTTTTACAGATAATAGTAAATGAATCACACATCACATAATATTCAGGCAGGTGTCATTGAAAGATATGCAAAGAAAGAACACATAATATCCATTCATACAGTATCGAAGAGACTTGATGAGGCTATACATAGAAGAAACACATTTGAATACATTTGAAATGCAGTGTAGTGATGGGAGGGAAGGAAGTGACTTCTGCAATTAGGAGATAATTACTCACAGTTAAGATGACATTTTGACACTACAAGCTTTCATCTGCATATGAGTGTGTGTGTGTGTAAGAGAGAGAGAGAGAGAGTGTGTCCCTGAGCTCTACTGTATGTGTGGGTAGAAGGGTGTTTGTAATCTCAATCTCTATGTAATCTGTGAGGTAGGTGACCCATCAAGGGTTCTATTAACCCGAACAGAGCTCATTTTGCACCATGCCAAAACAAGGATGCCATGACCCCTCCATAGCCTTTGCTTATTGAATGAAAGAGTTACATCAGAGGGCCAAGTCACTTTTCTTAGTTACTGGGACAACTATTAGGTTTAAGGCTGTGCTTATTTAGCCAGCAGCCTGCATTAAAGTGAGAAAGATTATTGTGCCGGCTAGGGCACTAGCCAAATGATGAGGTGACAACCAGGTTTTAGCAATAGGGTGCTTTTCAGGTTCTCTATTAATATAATGGCAACAAACAACTTCCAGTTAATGTAAACATTTGATATGTATTGTTTACCATCAATATACAGAACTTCATTAAATTGACGGGGAGGAGAGAAAGGACCTCATGATGTACTTAGATTGCACCAACAAAAATGTCTGCCGGAAGAACTTCAACGCTGGCTGACGGCTGAATTAATACTAGCAAAAAGTAACTTGCATTAGTGAGCAGTCCATGTTTTGCAGTAGGCCTATCAAAACATGTCAGCTAAAAAAAGGAAATAGAACTCTGTTAAATATTTCATGACTTTTTATGAGTGCAGTAAAATGAATAGCCAACTCCTCTCTTCAATTAAATGATTCCTGACTCTGTCAGTAGGCCTAGTACAGTACATTTTTGAATGTGAATAGCTGCTAAAAATGTCCAGCTATAGCAATTAAGAAAGACAATCACACTTTAATTACCCTGGTCTTAAGTATCCTCGCTATTAAAATGGAGTCATTCAATGGATTTAATACGTCAATCATGGCTATATAATCCCTGTCTCATTAGAAACCAGCTTTAAAATAAAATGAATATAAGAAAATGCAGTTGAGAATGGGAACAAAAGAGGGCTAGGTATGTGCTGAAATGTAGGAGTTAACACTGGGGATGAAATGTACTTTTAATTAAATCCTGCCAGAGTCAGACAATCACGCTTATCTCCCCTATGTGGGGGCGCATAAAGAGACACAATTCCATACACAGTTTTACAAGAACATAAAACAGATATTAAAATGGTAGTGCTTTACCTCCAGAGGTATTCATGAACAATGCATGAGCTTGTTCTTTCTTTTTAATTTGCATGATCGGCCACTCCCATGCTTTTCTCTCGCTGTCTTTCTGGCACAAAACTAAAATCTATAATGTCCTAATTGGAAAGGTTATGTACAGTGTCTGTGCAGTATGCAATGATTAATCATTTTTTCAGCAAGTCTACTGCATGAGGGCATGAATACAAATGGCTTTGCATTTTGTTAGAAGAAACATTTGAACTTAAAGGTAGACTCAGCGATATGACATAGACAAAGAAAGTAAACAGCAAAGTGGATTAATTTCCGCAACAACTAAGAATGTTGAAACGCGAGGCTCAACTTCTCCGCTGTTTTTGTCCCGTGGCTACCACGCTGTAACAGCGTGAAGCAAACCCGTGCACAATCAGATACCATGTGTGACCGTACGAGAGCAAAGGCACACGTCTCATCATCTATGGCGCTGTTCATGGCAACCCCATTTCGCCGAGTCTACTTTTAAAAAAGCCTGTAATGTCAGTTTCACTGCATCTGCTTCATTTGCCATTCAGTACCATTCATTCAGTGTTACATATGAATCAGCCTGGACTCATAGATTAGACGTAACATGGTAAATAAGGTGACAGCTGCTCCTTCAGTCAGGAAGAGATGAGTGAAGTAAATGTAGATCCAGACTCTCAAATTATTAGGATATGTTAGGTTTGGTTACATAAGACAAAAGGTTACTTAAGGCAAAAACGAAAGGAGGTTGGTTGGTTGGTTGGTTGGTCGGGGTTGATGGGTGGGCGTATAACACAAACGTCTAGCAACCCAAAGGTTTCGTATTTAAATCTCATCACGGACAATTTTAGATAGTTAGCAACTTTCTACTTTTTAGCTACTTTACAACTACTTAGCATGTTAGCTAACCCTTCCCCTAACTCTAACCCTAACCTTAACCCTTTTAGCTAACCCTAACCTTAACCCTTTTAGCTAACGCTAAGCCTTTAACCTAACTTCTAACCATAACCCTAACCTTAACCCTAACTCCTAGCCCAGCAAACGTTAGCCATCTAGTTAATGTTAGCAACAATAAATTAGAATTCCCAACATATACGTTTTGCCAATTCGTAACATATTGTATATTTAGGAAATTCGTAACATATTGTACGAATTGCAATTTGTAACATATCATACAAAATGGATGATGGAAATCCCAAACTTAATGCATACCATACTGTCAAGTATACTCCCTCTCCGGCGCTCGAGGTCACCAGGCTGCTCATTATTATTACGCACACCTGTCATCATTGTTACGCACACCAGCGCCTCATCAGACTCATCTGGACTCCATCACCTGCCTGATTACCTTCCCTATATATGTCTCTCTTTCCCTAGGTGTTATTGTTTCTGTTCCAGTGTTCATGTCTGTACGCTACCTGTGTGTTTTGGTCTATGTCGTGACGTTGTATTAGTTAATGTGGCGACTGTTGCTCATCGAATGATTACAAGTTTCTAATTACGTGATTAACTGAATCAAGCAATTATTAACTCATTAATGTAACGGTCCTGACCTGTTTTATGTTGTTTTTGTATGTGTTTAGGTCAGGGCATGTGTTTTGGGTGGGCAGTCTATGTTATCTGTTTCTATGTTGGTTTTGGTTGCCTGGTATGGCTCTTAATTAGAGGCAGGTGTTTTGCGTTCTCCTCTAACCTGTTGGGGATGGGGGCGCTGTTTAGACTATTTATGCTAATTGGGTAATTTTTGAAACGGCTTCCCACAAAATCCTTGATCGTACAATATGCATATTATTATTATTATTGGATAGAAAACAGTCTATAGTTTCTATAGGAGTTGAAATTTTGTCTCTAAGTGGAACAGAGCCCATTCTACAGCAATTTCCCTGACATGGATTCAGATTTCAGAAATGTTGGCCACTGTTCTGAAGTCAGTTAAAAGGGCACTGATATTGCTATGACTGTACGGACACTTCTTACGTCTTCCCCTGGATGCCTTTACGTGATGACGATTCCAATGGGGTCGATTGCGCGTTCACAGGCCCTATAAATCAAAAAACCCTGTAGCTAGCAAGTCTTTTCTTGGTGCGTCACGCGCGTGGAGGACACCGACCCTCTCCTGTTCCAAGCGTTAGTTTAGCCTGTTATATTTCTCCGGTCATCTTTTCACTCGTTATAGGAGTTAAAAACATCATAAGGTAGTTAATTTAAAGCGTTTTATAGCAATTTATATCCGTTTAGTGCGATTTTGGGACATTTATTTCTTTAACGCTGTGAATAGGTGGGCACGCTTTCAGTTCATCCCGAACGCAGTTGGCATTTCCACATGGCAAGAGGACAGCTTTCCACCAAAAGACGATTCCTCCCAAGAAAGGATCCTTTGCCCAAGATACTGATGGAAGAACAGCTCAAGGTAGGACATTTTTATTATGATAAATCGTGTTTCTGTCGAAACATTTTAGTGGCTTAGGACGCCATGTTTTTTGACGTAGCTTCGCTTGGCGCAAACTGTATTGAAAAGTAAGGATAAATTAAAAAATGTAATACCGCAATTGTATTAAGAATTAAATTGTCTATCAATCCCTGTCCACCCTATATTTTTTTAGTCACGTTTATGAGTATTTATGTATAAGAGTAGATCACTGTCTAAGTGGCGCAAGGACATTTTCTGACCAGCTTGTCTACATTTCACATTGTCTAACCATGATTTTGGTGGCTAAATATAAACATTTTCGATCAAACTGTATATGCATGTTGTAATGTGATGTTACAGGAGTGTCATCGGAAGAATTCTGAGAAGGTTAGTGAAAAAATTAATATCTTTTGGCGATGTTGACTTTTATCGCTCACTTTGGCTAGAATCAATGCTGGGCTGCTATGTGCTATGTGCTATGCTAATATAACGATTTATTGTGTTTTCGCTGTAAGACACTTAGAAAATCTGAAATATTGTCTGTATTCACAGGATCTGTGTCTTTCGATTCGTGTATGCTGTGTATTTTTACGAAATGTTTGATGATTAGTAAGTAGGTAAACACGTTGCTCTAAGTAGTTTTTCTATTCCATTTGTGACGGTGGGTGCAATTGTAACCTATGCCATCTACCTGAAATATGCACTTTTTTCTAACAAAACCTATCCCATACCATAAATATGTTATCAGACTGTCATCTAATGAGTTTTTTTGTTGGTTAGGGGCTATAAATATCTTAGTTTAGCCGAATTGGTGATGGCTACTGGTGTTGGTGGACAAATAAAAGATGGTGGATTATGCTAATGTGTTTTTAGGTAATAGATGTACATCTTTACATATTGTGTCTTCCCTGTAAAACATTTTAAAAATCGGACATGTTGACTGGATTCACAAGATCTGTGTCTTTCATTAGCTGTATTGGACTTTAATGTGTGAAAGTTAAATATTTTAAAAAAATATTTTTTTTGAATTTCGCGGCACTGGTTTTTCAGTGGGGGGGGGGGGGGGGGGGGGGCCGCTAGCGCCACGCTGATCCTAGACAGGCTAATTAAGAGTCATATTTAGGTAGGGTGTTCTCACTGTTTGTTTGTGGGTGATTGTCTCCTGTGTCTGTGTCGAAGTTACACCATACGGGATTGTTTCGGTTTGTTCGTGCGTTTATGTAGTCTGTTCCTGTGTCAGCGTGCTTCGTGTATTTGTAAGTTCGTTTGTTCAGGTCTGTCTACATCCTTTTGTTATTTTGTTAGTTATATCAAGTATAGTTCGTTTTTCGTCTTTGTCTGTTTTGTTTATTTAATAAATCATCATGTATTCACAACCCGCTGCGCCTTGGCTCGATCACTACTCCACCTCTTCTTATGAAGAGAGAGAGGAACGCCGTTACAATTAACCTGGGGCACCATGGGAAAACTAGTTTTTATTGAGTTTCTATTTCCCAAATTAACTCAAAGAATATCAGAATATCAATTTTACCACAGCCGCTAATTAACCAGTTGCCTCTAACAGTCTCGTTCTGAACGTCGTATAGCCCGGGATTCTGCACGGAAATGATGATAAAAGATACACATACACAAAAACACATTCTAGGCTATTGATTAGAACTTAGTATAACGAGCCAACACGCTAGGGCGCGTGTTACCCAAAATGGGGATTTAAAAGAGAGAGAAAGAGAGAGATTATGTAACAGTATAACTTTTACGTCTTCCCCTCGCCCCGACACGGGCGCGAACCAGGGAACCTCTGCACACATCAACAACGGTCGCCCACGAAGCATCGTTACCCATCGCTCCACAAAAGCCGCGGCCCTTGCAAAGCAAGGGGCAACCCTACTTAAGTCTCAGAGCAAGTGACGTAACTGATTGAAATGCTACTAGCGCGCACCCGCTAACTAGCTAGCCATTTCACATCTGTTACAATTACACGAGAGGAATATACATTTGGGTGAAATTGTCAACTGTGCTCATTCTAACCCTAGCCTTGCCCCAAACTGCCGCTGTTATGAGTCAGAATATAATGATGTAATTACTTGTGGAGGTTCTCCGTGGATTTTCCCTCGTGGACCGTTCAAGCTGCTCAATGACGCACTTCTCCTGCGCACCTCTCTAGGTGTCCTCACGACACGATGTCCGTGTCCTTTGGCTTTACTGGCCTGTTCCTTTGTCCTCGCTCTGGAAGGGGTCTTCGGAGGACAGATAGCTCTGTAGCTCAGAGCTCACAGCGTAAAGATGAAAGAGTGTAGATACCACGATTCGATGGGGAGTGGAGGCTAGGTGGTTCGGCTTGAATACACCCGCTTAGACCGCTACTCATCCATAGCTTGGGTAGAAAAAGATTTCTTTGTCTTCAACTTGTTGCGTTTTGGATTCGTTGACCTTTTAGACCTTTGGCTGCAGCTCGGGTCACTTAGTCTAATCTGTTAATTCTGCACTCACAGGTTTTATACCCTCGGGTCAGAAGTGGGCGTTACAGCCTACAGGGCAATTCTCTGGGCGTACCAAGTTTGAGGGGCAAGGTATAGATTTTACTCAAATCCAATTTTAGACAACAAACTTCACATTTCATCTCTACCGAAACATTCTCTTTGATTTGGACATTTTCCACACAACGTACAATGTATAAACATCAAGCATATACGAGGAAAACTCTTAACGTTACAATGTTTTCATAATAACGTAATCTATTAACCTTTAATAACAAAACAAAAATGACATACATTTTGATATTCCATCTATCGTCATGACCACCATTGTAGTTGACGGAAACCATTGTTCCAAAGTCCCTTTCTGGCATGTTTAAAGTTCTGAGGCTGGTTCTCCATAGTGAGAGGGAATATTTTCTGTGGGCTCAGAATTACCATGGGTGTGAGGGGTCATAAAACCCCCACATCTTCAGACCCTTAGATATCTCCTCATCTGTTGGGGTTGAGAGATAATCTGTAGGGTTGTGGTCTCCTGTAACCTGACCTGATCAGGACAGTCATGACATCTATGTTCATTTAGTTATTAAATTCACTCCTTGAACTTGCTTCCCGACTCCCAGCGTACACGTTACAGAATAACGCCTCACCAAAGGGAAGCATCAGGGAGTGTTTTTATTTTTTGTGTTGGTGTAAGTGACCGGATCTTCAGGCTCCCGCGCCTCAGCCTGACTCGTCAGGCTCCCACGCCTCAGCAGAAGTGACTGGCCCGTTCCTGGTACCCTGGTCAACGTCCTGAGGCTGGAGCCACGCATCAGGGAGGGGATACTGTCAGGTATACTCCCTCTCGGTCAATTGAGGTCACCAGGCTGCTCATTATGACGCACACCTGTCACCATCGTTACGCGCACCAATGCCTCATCAGACTCACCTGGACTCCATCACCTGCCTGATTACCTTCCCTATATATGTCACTCTTTGGTTCTTTCCCTAGGTGTTACTGTTCCAGTGTTCATGTCTGTACGCTACCTGTGTTTCTGCTTTTGTTCTATGTTCATTTAGTTATTAAATACACTCCCTGAACTTGCTTCCTGACTCCCAGCGTACACGTTACAAATACGAAATGTAACATACAGTATCATATTCCAAATGAAGTGTGTCGGATTTATATACAGAATAATATGAAATGCTGTGAGAGGGGGTTGTGTGAATCTACATCACACCTTGGATTGGAGATTCAAACAAAGCAGGGCTAGACTCACAGCAGACTAAACATCTTAATTGTTGAGGGGATTTAAAAAATGTCACTGTCATGTAGCAACAGCTAATCATTAATATGCATCAACAGCAAGCAGAGCTACTACGCCCCCAATATTTGCCACATCCATATGGTCTACAAGGTGACAGCTGCTCCTTCAGTCCGGGAGAGATGAGTGAAGAGAGGGGCCTGCCTATGTTAGTCAAATGAAAGGGAACGTAGCCCTGGTGACAAAAATGCAAGCTTTGCCATTTTGTTTCAGGTGGATGCGATACAGCGAGACTCCCCTGAAGTCTGCCAGTACAGCGCCAGAATGATGCACAAAGAGTCATCTCTGTGAACATGACACAAAATGTCAAATAGACCAGGCTCAGCGGAATTGTTATGCGCTCTCCTGAGGGACGCTCAGACTGAGGACGAAGATAACATGAAAGGAGAGTTCTTCGTGGAGGTTTCACCTTATCAAGCACCCCTCAGTCGAGTGTCCTTGAGTCCCGCTACCTGGGGTTTCACATTCAGATAGCAGGCCTTTGCAGAAAAAAACACCTTGTTGTTTGAAAGGGAAAGGGTCCAACTCTGATGTAAATAAATAAAAACATAGGGTGCAACGGTGTATGGTGTAAGATTATCAGCATGGCTACCAAATTCTCCAAGTAGAAGTATTTCATCAAAGTTCACTAAGAATAAGAAATCAGAAAGGTCACACACAGACAGGGTTGGTTGTTAGCCTACAATTTCCATTTCAGGTTTATCTTTCTTTTTGTCTGTTTAAGACAGTCTTAGAAAGTTAGCTGGATAACTTTATATGCTATGTTGTCATATTTGATGACAGACCTTGACAAAAGGGATGGTTCCCTCCCTTGTGTTCTGTAGCCTACACAACTGCACGAATGTGCAGTAGAACGCTACCTGCCCCAATCCATAGAGCCAAATGTAAAGTTGGATGGAGAAGGAATACTGGTCTTGGCCTGTTTTTCATGGTTCAGGCTGTGCTGCTGGATACTCCTAATATCCATCCAAGTCCGACGCATTCTGAAAACTGAATGCAAGTAGGTCTATGTCCGGCTTATTTTATGAAAAATTTATAACAATGGCCACATCCCAACGGTACAAAAGATTTTGATATCAACTCAATGAATCAAATCAGACTTACCTAAATTAAAAACTCAGTTTTAGTTTCTTCTCCTGTTATTTTGCAGTGAGGTAGGCCTAGGATGCGGTCCAAACACTTAAAAGACACACCCTCGTCCACTTAAAACTTCTTATGGCTGCAGGGGGCGTATTGAGTAGCCAGATTATATGTGCCCATTTCAAACGGCGTCGTACTCAATTCTTGCTCGTACAATATGCATATTATTATTACAATTGGATAGAAAACACTCTCTAGTTTCTAAAAACGTTTGAATTATTTCTCTGAGTGAAACAGAAATCCTTCTGCAGCACTTTTCCTGACCAGGAAGTGAAATGTCAGAAATCTATGCTCTGTTCAACCTCATGCCTATACATGGGCGTGTGACGTAGGAGTCTACAAACACTTCCTACGCCTTCCCCTGGTTGTCAAGATGCGGTGAGAGAATAAATTTCGTGTCTACCTTGGTCTGAGGTGGAATAAAAGATCTTTGTTTGACGTGACCGTCCATATCCTGTTTCTGGAGCGCGCGAAAGAGGACACGGATATGGCTTATGTTTAGCTGTGGTTATGAAAGACGAACATCTCCGTCTTAGATTTGATTTGATACATGTCACCATATCATCGTAACGTATGTTTTTTCAATATAGTTTAATCAGATTATTGAAACTTTTTCGGGAGTTTTGCCGTGTTCCGTTTTCTAACTTTGTTGACTTTGGAGTAATCCGTGTCACTTGGCAAGTGCCAATGCTAAGTGAAGAGGGAAATTTGCCATTCTGAATCCAAACAACGACTCATCTGGACAGAGGACACCTTGTTCAACATTCTGATGAAAGATCAGCAAAAGTAAGAGCCAATTTATGATGTTATTTCATATATCTGTCGTGCATGTTGACTGGTCGTGGGCGCCCAATTTTTTCTTGCTATTGCTGCTATGCTAATATCACGCTACATTTTGTTTGCGCTTTAAAACATTTAATAAATCGTAAATATTGTCTAGAATCACAAGATGCCGGTCTTTCAATTGCTGTACAGTATGTATTTTTCAGAAATGTTTTATGATGAGTAATTAGGTATTTGACGTTGGTGTCTGTAAATATTATGGCTGCTTTCGGTGCAATTTCTGATTGTAGCTGAAATGTAAACTATGAATTATACCTGAAATATGCAAATTTTTTGAAAAAAACATATGCTATACAATAAATATGTTATCAGACTGTCATCTGATGAGGTTGTTTCTTGGTTAGTGGCTATTTTTATCTTAATTTGGCCGAATTTGTGATAGCTACTGATGGAGTAAAAAACTGATGGAGTAAGAAAAGTGGTGTCTTTTGCTAACGTGGTTAGCTAATAGATTTACATATTGTGTCTTCCCTGTAAAACATTTTAAAAAATCGGACATGTTGGCTTGATTCACAAGATGTGCACCTTTCATCTGGTGTCTTGGACTTGATAATGTGTGAAAGATAAATATTTAAAAAGAATATCTTTTGAATTTCGCGCCCTGCACTTTGAGCTGGATGTTGTCATAAGTGTACCGGTGTCGGGCTGCACCCCTAACAGGTTAACCTCCCTCGCCTTAAGCTCTTGGGGGAATCCCTGTCGCCATCGTGAAGGGCGGTCCAAATTATTAGCCAAACAAGGGAAGGTTGCAACGTAAGTGTCACGGCCGTGAAGAGAACCAAAGCGCAGCGTGGCGAGCGTACATATTCCTTGTAACGGCTGTTGGAAGGAGAAGGAGAAGAGGACCAAAGCGCAGCGTGGCGAGCGTACATATTCCTTGTAACGGCTGTTGGAAGGAGAAGGAGAAGAGGACCAAGGTGCAGCATGGTAAGTATTCATAATACTTTTAATAAATACGAACACTTGAACAAAACGACAAACGAACAGTTCTGCAAGGTGCAATACACAAAACAGAAAACAACTACCCACAAACACAGGTGGGAACAGGCTACCTAAGTATGGTTCTCAATCAGAGACAACGATTGACAGCTGCATCTGATTGGGAACCATACCAGGCCAAACATCTAGAAATACAAAACATAGAACAAAACATAGAATGCCCACCCCAACTCACGCCCTGACCAAACCAAAATAGAGACATAAACAAGGAACCGCAAAACCTGAACCTATAGGGGAGGGTCTGGGTGGGCATTTCACCGCGGTGGCGGCTTTGGTGCGGGACGTAGACCCCGCTCCACCTCTGGCTTGGCCCACTTAGGTGACGCCTCAAGAGCGGGGACCCTCGCCAACAACCCCGGACTGGGGACCCTAGCAGCGGGCCCCAGACAGGAGGGCGACTCTGGCAGCTCCGGACAGGAGGGCGACTCTGGCAGCTCCGGACAGGAGGGCGACTCTGGCAGCTCCGGACAGGAGGGCGACTCTGGCAGCTCCGGACAGGAGGGCGACTCTGGCAGCTCCGGACAGGAGGGCGACTCTGGCAGCTCCGGACAGGAGGGCGACTCTGGCAGCTCCGGACAGGAGGGCGACTCTGGCAGCTCCGGACAGGAGGGCGACTCTGGCAGCTCCGGACAGGAGGGCGACTCTGGCAGCTCCGGACAGGAGGGCGACTCTGGCAGCTCCGGACAGGAGGGCGACTCTGGCAGCTCCGGACAGGAGGGCGACTCTGGCAGCTCCGGACAGGAGGGCGACTCTGGCAGCTCCGGACAGGAGGGCGACTCTGGCAGCTCCGGACAGGAGGGCGACTCTGGCAGCTCCGGACAGGAGGGCGACTCTGGCAGCTCCGGACAGGAGGGCGACTCTGGCAGCTCCGGACAGGAGGGCGACTCTGGCAGCTCCGGACAGGAGGGAGATTCTGGCTGCTCCGGACAGGAGGGAGATTCTGGCTGCTCCGGACTAGAGAGCGTCGCTGGAGGCTCCGGACTAGAGGGCGTCGCTGGAGGCTCCGGACTAGAGGGTGAAGCTGGAGGCTCCGGACTGAAAGGCGTCGCTGGAGGCTCCGGACTAGAGGGCGACGCTGGAGGCTCCGGACTAGAGGGTGACGCTGGAGGCTCCGGACTAGAGGGCGACGCTGGAGGCTCCGGACTAGAGGGCGACGCTGGAGGCTCCGGACTAGAGGGTGTCGCTAGAGGCTCCGGACTGAAGGGTGTCGCTGGAGTGGAGAGACACACAGGAGGCTTCGTGCCATGGATCATCACTGGAGGCTTCTTGCCATGGATCATCACTGGAGGCTTCTTGCCATGGATCATCACTGGAGGCTTCTTGCCATGGATCATCACTGGAGGCTTCGTGCCATGGATCATCACTGGAGGCTTCGTGCCATGGATCATCACTGGAGGCTTCGTGCCATGGATCATCACTGGAGGCTTTGTGCTATAGATCATCACTGGAGGCTTCTTGCCATGCATCATCACTGGAGGCTTCTTGCCATGGATCATGACTGGAGTGAGGAGACGTATGGGCAGTCTTGTACGTGGAGCTGCCACAGGGCTCACCAGGCTGGGGAGACATACAGGAGGCCTGGTTCTAGCAGCAGGCACAGGACTCACCAGGCTGGGGAGACATACAGGAGGCTTTGTCCTTGGCAGAGGCACCGGATACACTGGGCCGTGTAGGCGCACTGGTGGTCTCGAACTTAGAGCCTGCACAACCCGTCCTGGCTGGATGGTTATCTTCGCCCTGCAAATGCGGGGCGCTGGCACAAGACGCACTGGGCTATGCAGACGTACCGGAGACACTGTGCGTAGAGCCGGCGCAGGATATACTGGGCCGAGGAGGCGCAATGGAGGTCTGGAGAGCAGGGCTGGCACAACCCGTCCTGGCTGGATGCTCACCCTAGCCCGGCAGATGCGGGGAACTGGGATGTAACACACCGGGCTGTGAACGTGCACTGGAGACACTGTGCGCTCCACCGCGTAACAAGGTGCCTGACTGACCAGGATGACGCTCGCCACGGTAAGCACGAGGAGTTGGCTCAGGTCTCCAACCTGACTCAGCCAATCTCCTCGTGTGCACCGCCTCTCGGGCTTCCTCGCTAACCGTGTACGTCTCGCTGACTCCATTCTCCGGTATCCCTCTTCGCACTGCTCAATTGAATCCCAGGCGGGCTCTGGCACTCTCCCTGGGTCGACCGACCACCTCTTTACCTCCTCCCAGGTTGTCTCATACTCCTGGCCACGCTGCTTGGTCCATTGGTGGTGGGAAGTTCTGTCACGGCCGTCGAATGAAGAGGACCAAAGCGCAGCGTGGTCAGCATACATATTCCTTTTATTTAGAAATGACGCCGACAAAAACAATAAACAATACAAAACAACCGTGACGCTTAAGGGCTATGTGCCACAAACAAAGTTAACTTCCCACACTGAAAGGAGGGAAAAGGGCTACCTAAGTATGGTCCCCAATCAGAGACAACGATAGACAGCTGTCCCTGATTGAGAACCATACCCGGCAAAAACATAGAAATACAAAATCATAGAAAAGAAAAACATAGAATGCCCACCCCAAATCACACCCTGACCAAACCAAATAGAGACATAAAAAGTCTCTCTAAGGTCAGTGCGTGACAGTAAACCCCTCAGACCTCGTTTTTAATTCGGCTTTGCGAGTGTACAATTATGTTCACTCCGAGTGTTCAATTATGTTCACTCCGTGGCCTGAAACTCCCCATAATTCAATTTGCGACGATTGTACATCCGCTAAGAAAAGTCTGCGAAAACTTAAAAACAACCTCAATGGAGAAGTCAACATACAAGTGTAAGTAAAAACAAATGCAAATAAGTTTGAAAATGTGCAACTAGTGCACATGACAGCACAAACACGTCTTGTAAATAGTACATATGTTTTTGTTTGGTCATCTTTTGGAAATTGTTGAAATAAAACATTTTCCTTCAGAAGTTCCAGCCAGGCAGGCTAACGTTAGTTAGCTAATTAATTTGTTAGCTATCAAACAGTAGGCGTATATATTAATAATTATACATTTCATATTTGGAGACATGCACTCATTGTTGACTGTAGCGCATATAAAGCACCTACAAGCTACTGGTGGCTGAAAACACAATCATGAGGGATGAACGAGTGACACATTTCCGGCCAAGGGTGGTCCATTTGAAAATCATTCCTTCCTCCATCCCCCTTGCCCTGCAAGTGTATACTCGTCAGACGTCATGATACGTCATCAGAAGTGTCCACTTCATTTGAGAGCTGAGGGAATAGGGTGTCTTTTAAGTGTTTGGACCACACCCTAGGCTACTTTTCTTTTCCCCAGCACAAGAAGAGCATTCGAGATTACCTTCTAAACATTGTGGCAGAGTGTAGTGCGGCCTAAACCGAAAACAATATGCTATGCTGGTTTAATGTAAATATGCCTACTTTAACACACAAAATGAACTATTTTTCAAACTTTCAGTGGGAAAACAGGTAAACCCACAGTTGCACCTGCTTCTCTATAGTATTTCCCACCCTTTGAATTCAGGTAATTATCATTGTTTCCACTCCTTGTACTCTGTGTTATTTGCCAAAGAGACTGGCCTTTCAGTAATTTCAACTTTCAACATGCAGTTTGACAATGTGGAAAAACAGACTGATACCCAGACTAGAGTTCATACTCCGAAGATGGAATATGCCATTGCCATACCTTTAGTTTAGACACATCCAAAATCAGTTTTTATCACAATCATGATTGTGTTCACAAATGTAAAAACCAATGCACACAGGCTCAATATGGTTGATCGCAGATCTACCCTTAGAAGCGACAGGACCTGCCGCGTCATTTCATTCTTCAGTGGCAGTGCGCATGTGCGAAATTTCGAGAGGGACGCTTGAGATTCTGAAACTGCAGACGATATCTATGCTTATAATTAACACCCTTCAGTAAAGGTTAGTATTGAAGTTCACGGCAAACGGATCCCAACGTGTACACGGTGTGAAATATTTCACCACTATTTAGAAAATCTATAGGTATCTGACTTTTGTTTTTACGAACAACGGTAGCTGTAGCAGAATCCTGTCGATGTTTTTGTGCGGCCTCGGCATATCCTAGGTCTGTTTGCCGATATGAAATGCCACAGCAGCGGGGTGAAACTTTGGCTCTTCAGCCTGCATTAGCTTAATAGAAGGTTATCTAACCCAAAACATGTCTGAGATTCTGGTTGTTGTAATAGAGAGCTTGGTCAAAATTGTCGAATTAAAGCTTGGTCAAAATGTTCTTGCACTTTCATTGTGCTGTGTTTTGACTTCATGCTAGCGATATGTGCTTGAGAATACTCTTTGAAAAGGAAGTTTATTTTGCAATAGAATAATCATGTGGCGAAATGTTTACTTTTCTCAATGTGTTGCTTACATGTCTTTTTTTTTGTTTCAGGACAGAAAGAAAACCATGTCAACTCAGCCTCTCATCAGATCAAAGCAGACCGAGAAATCAATCAATGGAATATCCACACAGGTTGTTTGCACAGAATTCAGTAACTACATATTTATAGTTCTCACACAGTATGGAAAGATTGGCTCTTTAGTATCAATCACACCTGACTCCAGATCAGGTGATATCAGCACTGCCATGTTCACCACCAAAGTATTGCTGGGAAAAGAAGAGGTAAGCAGCTAGACACCACTGGAATTTTTCTTAATATTAGCATTATATTACCGTAATTGACTACTATGAGTATGTATGTGGCTGGCTACACTGTTCCTCACACATGGTTTTGTTTTATTTCTCTCTGCAGGCTTTGACACACGTCTGTGCCAAAAACTTGGTAACATTTGTGTCACAAGAGGCAGGCAACAGGCCTGTTCTACTGGGGTTGGCACTCAAGGACAGTTCCATAGAAGCAATAAAGGCCATGAAAGATGTAATCAAAAGTTGTCAAGTCTGGTAACTACTGGTACAGGGAACGAGCAACAGAATAGCCTACCTGGAAAGACAATTTAAGGAAAGGCTTCATACACTTAACACATTTTTTCCTCAATGTTTTTCCATCCTTTAAAAATTTATTTTGTTATCTGTTGTTACTTCTAAGCATGATGTGGTAATAAATGGGAAGTTTATGCATTATAAATGCCTATGGAATTTTGGGGATTGAGTGGGAGCCAATGGCCACAAACTGATTCTTTTTGAGACAACCATCTCGATTTTAAAGCCACACTCTGAATACTGTTAGTGCACAACTAACACAAATATACATAAAGGAGCAAATGCATCTCATTCCCATGAAATTCCCATGCAAAATAGCATTTGATTGATTGTTATGACATAAAAGTTTGGAGTCACTTAGAAATGTCCTTGTTTTTGAAAGAAGAAAAAAAGTGTCCTATAAAATTGATCAGAAATACACAGTATAGACATTGTTAATGTTGTAAATTACTATTGTAGCTGGAAACGTCAGATTTATTATGGCGTACAGAGGCCTGTTATCAGCAACCATCACTCCTGTGTTCCAATGGCATGTTGTGTTAGCTAATCCAAGTTTATCCTTTTTAAAAGGATAATTGATCATTAGAAAACCGTTTTGCAATTATGTTAGCACAGCTGAAAACTGTTGTGCTTATCAAACATGCAATAAAACTGACCTTTAGACTAGTTGAGTATCTGGAACATCAGCATTTGTGGGTTTGATTACAGGCTCAAAATGGCCAGAAACAAATAACTTTCTTCTGAAACTCATCAGTCTATTCTTGTTCTGAGAAATGAAGGCTATTCCATGCCAAGAAACTGCAGATCTGCTATAACGTTGTGTACTACTCCCTTCACAGAACAGCGCAAACTGGCTCTAACCAGAATAGAAAGAGGAGTGGGAGGTGCACAACTGAGCAAGACGACAAGTACATTAGAGTGTCTAGTTTGAGAAACACACTCTAATGTTTCATTGTGGGAAGCTCAGTTAAGAATAAATTATTTTTCACAATGACAGCCAAACCCGGGCTACGCTGGGCGAATTGTGCGCCACCCGATGGGACTCCCAATCACGGCTGGATGATGCAACCTGGATTCGAACTAGCCGTGATTGTGAGTCTCATAGGGTGGCGCACAATTGGCCCAGCGTAGCCCGGGTTTGGCTGTCATTGTAAAAAATAATTTCTTCCTAACTGACGTGCCTAATTAAATAAAGATTACATTTAAAAAACACTTTTTCTTTACAGTGCCTTTGGAAAGTATTCAGACCCCTTGACTTTTTCCACATTTTGTTAGGTTACAGCCTTATTCTAAAATGGATTAAATAAATACAAATCCTCAGCAATCTACACACAATACCCCATAATGACAAATCAAAAACAGTTTAGAAATGCAAGTGTTGCCTCTTGCACTGAGATGTGGTGCCTTAGACCCCTGTACCACTCGGGAGGCTCATTTACACTGATGTCCCCAATTCTGATATTTGCCCAATTATTGGCAAAAGATCAATAATTGTTGCAAAGATCAGAATTGGGCTGACTGTGAACACAACCTAGCTGTAAGGAGTTCACACTGGACTTGATTCTACAGTGAAGGCTAATGCAACACTAGAATAAACACTATGCACATAATAAATAAATATATAACAAAAATATCAACAACATTCAACAATTTCAAAGATTTTACTGAGTTACAGTTCATAGAAGGAAATCAGTCAATTGAAAGAAATTCATTAGGGCCTAATCTATGGATTTCACATGACTGGGCAGGGATGCAGCCATGGACCCACCCACTTGGGAGCCAGGCCCAGACATTAAAAATGAGTTTTTCCCCACAAAGGGCTTTAATGCAGACAGAAATAGTCATCAGCAACTCCCCCACCCCTCAGACGATCCTGCAGGTGAAGAAGCTGAATGTGAAGGTCCTGGGCTGGCGTGGTTACACGTGGTCTGCGGTTGTGAGCCCGGTTGGACATACTGCCAAATTCTCTAAAATGACGTTGGAGGCAGCTTATAGTAGAGAAATTAACATTCAATTCTCTGGCAACATCTCTGGTGGACATTCCTGCTGTCAACATGGCAATTGCACACTCCCTCAACTTGAGACATCTGTTGCATTGTGTTGTGTGCACATTTTAAAGAGGCCTTTGATTGTCCTCAGCACAAGGTGCACCTGTGTAATTATCATATTGTTCAATCAGCTTCTTGATTTGTCACACCTTGGCAAAGGAGGAATGCTCAATAACAGGGTTGTGCCCAAAATTTAAGAGAAATAAGCTTTTTGTGGGTAGAGAGCATTTCTGGGATTTATTTTTCCAGCTCCTTAAACATGGTACTAACACTTTACATGTTGCGTTTATATATTTTTTCAGTGTAAAGTGTTGTTTATTGAGCTGAAATTAAAAAAATCCCTGAGAATTTTGTATGTCCAACTGGCCTCAAAACCACAGACCACGTGTAACCACATAGTTCTCACTTATTACATACACACACGACTAGATGGAAATGCAAAGCGTGTATATGCCACTAGGCCTGTGGTTATGTCACATGAAGATGACCGCTTCTACGTCCATGTTCCCCCTGAATGTTTACCTGGGGTGTATTCATTAGTCTGGCAACGGAAACCGTTTACCGTTTAAGAACCAAACCAAACGGAACGAAACTGGGAGGGACCTATCTGAATTTGTCCAATTGAAACTTGTTTTCGTTGCAAAACCTTTTCCTTTGGCTTAAAACGGTTTCTGTTGCGACGAAACGTTTTGAAACAGCGCAATGAATAAATCCCTGATGTTGCAGTTTATTGAGAAGGGACAACAGTCCAAAGAGGATATATTCGGTATAATCTGTGTCGCTTTTATTAGAACATTAATTAAAACATAGGCCCATATCCTCCTTTATTAGAATAACCTACACTGACCGAGTCACCGGCTCTGTGGACGTCGAACTCGCATTACACCTGTCTTCACAACAAGGAAGTATTGAATCCTTCGTTCGTACCTTTTGAACGGAAGCCATTTCTCAGCAAGCTCACTGGTAATGGTATTCGATAACATCAGCTAAATCGTCTTTATTTCTATTAATTGTTCCAGTCCAAATTTATTTTTGAGAAACGGCACGATTTTCACCAACCCCGTTCCATTTAAAGTCTATTTCGCTCAAAGTGGATACACCAGTAACGTTAGGTCAAGGCCATCGAGTGTACAGACCGCTAAGGTAAACCTCAGTATTTTACCTATGTAGCCTACATATAACTAAGTAATTACAAATATTTGTTTGGACAAAATGTGTGTAGGCTATGACTTGCCCATACAACAGGTTTCTCAGACAGATTATTAAGGCTGCGGATGTTTTGTTCTTGATAATTCATATAGGCCTATCACAGGGATCATCAACTACTGTAGATTCAGCCGCGGGTGGTCATGGGCGGGTGTTGTGCCTAAAATCTCCCCTCTGCCAGAACACCGGAACATAATTACAAATCATTTTTAGATAGCAAATTGACCGCAAGAAGACTAAAACATAATCGTTTCAACCCTTGCCCACATTTGTATACGGTATTATGCGTGGGAATCTTTTGGAACAGAGTTCCCAAATTAAAATCACATGGAGCTTATCTACAAGTGTTTTCATGGTATTTTAAACTGTAGTTGTGATCTTATAGTTTTTGTTTTGTTATTAAGAAGTTCGCAGCTCATAGAACCTGTGCTTTTTCATAAACCAGCAGCCCTGATTCAGTCATGCAAATGTTAAGGAAATGTCAAATGTTTTCCTATATGTATGTAGCCTAGACAGTGGTGTAAAAATATGTTTAAAGTACAATTTAAGTAGTGTTTTGGGGGGTACCTTCTGGTTTGCTTAATAGAAGGAATTTGAAATTATTTATACTTTTACTCAAGTAGTATTTTACTGGGTGACTTTTACTTGAGTCATTTTCTATTGAGGTATATTTACTTTAACTCAAGTATGATAATCACATACTTTTCCCACAACTTTTCCTAGACCAGGGTTCCCCAACTGGCGACCTGCCGGCCAAATTATTTATTTTCTTTCCTTAATGCCTTTGAGCCAATCAGTTGTGTTGTGACAAGGTAGGGGTGGTATACAGAAGATAGCCCTATTTGGTAAAAGACCAAGTCCATATTATGGCGAGAACAGCTAAAATAAGCAAAGAGAAACGACAGTCCATCATTACTTTAAGACATGAAGGTCAGTCAATCTGGAAAATCTAAAAAAAATGTCTTCAAGTGCTGTCGCAAAAACCATAAAGCGATATGATGAAACTGGCTCTCATGAGGACCACCACAGGAAAGGAAGACCCAGAGTTACCTCTGCTGCAGAGGATAAGTTCATTAGAGTTACCAGCATCAGAAATTGCAGCCCAAATAAATGCTTCATAGAGTTCAAGTAACAGACACATCTCAACATCAACTGTTCAGAGGAGACTGTGTGAATCAGGCCTTCATGGTCGAATTCCTGCAAGGAAAGCACTACTAATGGACACCAATAATAAGAAAAGACTTGCTTGGCCAAGTAAAACGAGCAATGGACATTAGACCGTTGGAAATCTGTCCTTTGGTCTGATAAGTCCAAATTTGAGATTTTTGGTTCCAACCGCCGTGTCTTTGTGAGACGCAGAGTGCTAGGTCATTTTGCAGGGCTCTGGCAGTGCACCTCCTTGCACAAAGGCGGAGGTAGCGGTCCTGCTGCTGGGTTGTTGCCCTCCTACGGCCTCCTCCACGTCTCCTGATGTACTGGCCTGTCTCCTGGTAGCGCCTCCATGCTCTGGACACTACGCTGACAGACACAGCAAACCTTTTTGCCACAGCTCGCATTGATGTGCCATCCTGGATGAACTGCACTACCTGAGCCACTTGTGTGGATTGTAGACTCCGTCTCTTGCTACCACTAGAGTGAGAGCACCGCCAGCATTCAAAAGTGACCAAAACATCAGCCAGGAAGCATAGGAACTGAGAAGTGGTCTGTGGTCACCACCTGCAGAATCACTCCTTTTTTGGGGGTGTCTTGCTAATTGCCTATAATTTCCACCTTTTGTCTATTCCATTTGCACAACAGCATGTGAAATGTATTGTCAATCAGTGTTGCTTCCTAAGTGGACAGTTTGATTTCACAGAAGTGTTATTGACTTGGAGTTACATTGTGTTGTTTAAGTGTTCCCTTTATTTTTTTGAGCAGTGTAGTAGAGAGAATGATTTTATTTTATTTCAGCTTTTATTTATTTCATCACATTCGCAGTGGGTCAGAAGTTTACATACACTCATTTAGTATTTGGTAGCATTGCCGTTAAATTGTTTAACTTGGGTCAAACGTTTCAGGTAGCCTTCCACAAGCTTCCCACAATGACTTGGGTGAATTTTGGCTCATTCCTCCTGACAGAACTGGTGTAACTGAGTCAGGTTTGTAGGCCTCCTTGCTCGCACACACTTTTTCAGTTCTGCCAACAAATTATCTGTAGGATTGAGGTCAGGGCTTTGTGATGGCCACTCCAATACCTTGGCTTTGTTGTCCTTAAGCCATTTTGCCACCACTTTGGAAGTATGCTTGGGGTCATTGTCCATTTGGAAGACCCATTTGTGACCAAGCTTTAACTTCCTGACTGATGTCTTGAGATGTTGCTTCAATATATCCACATACTTTTCCCTGCCTCATGATGCCATCTATTTTGTGAAGTGCACCAGTCCCTCCTGCAGCAAAGTACCCCACAACATGATGCTGCCACCCCCGTGCTTCACGGTTGGGATGGTGTTCTTCAGATGGTGTTCTTGCAAGCATCCCCCTTTTTCCTCCAAAACATAATGATGGTCATTATGGCCAAACAGTTATATTTTTGTTTCATCAGACCAGAGGACATTTCTCCAAAAAGTACTATCTTTGTCCCCGTGTGCAGTTGCAAACCGTAGTCTGGCTTTTTTATGGTGGTTTTGGAGCAGTGGCTTCTTCCTTGCTGAGCAGCCTTTCAGGTTATGTCAATATAGGACAAATTTTATTGTGGATATAGATACTTTTGTACCTGTTTCCTCCAGCATCTTCACATGGTCCATTGCTGTTGTTCTGGGATTGATTTGCACTTTTCGCACCAACGTACGTTCATCTCTAGGAGACAGAACGCTTCTCCTTCCTGAGTGGTATGACGGCTGCGTGGTCCCATGGTGTTTATACTTGCATACTATTGCTTGTATAGATGAACATGGTTCTTTCAGGCATTTGGAAATTGCTCCCAAGGATGAACCAGACTTGTGGAGGTCTACAATATTTTTTCTGAGGTTGTGGCTGATTTCTTTTGATTTTCCCATGATGTCAAGCAAAAAAGCACTGAGGTAGGCCTTGAAATACATCCACAGGTACACCTCCAATTGACTCAGGCTACTTTGCATAATTTATCAGAAGCTTCTAAAGCCATGACATCAGGCACAGTCAACTTAGTGTATGTAAACTTTTGACCCACCGGAATTGTGTTACTCTGAATTATAAGTGAAATAATCTGTCTGTAAACAATTGTTGTACAAATTACTTGTGTCATGCACAAAGTAGATGTCCTAACCAACTTGCCAAAACTGGTTTGTTAACAAGAAATTTGTGGAGTGGTTGAAAAACTAGTTTTAATGACTCCAACATAAGTGTATGTAAACTTCTGACTTCAACTGTATGTGATCATTTTCAAATGTTAGCAAGGTTTGAAAGGATTTATGTTTTAATCAAGTATTGTATCTGTTTGGGCTTCTTGCGGTCAATTTGAAGTCTAGAAATGATTTGTCATTATATTCCGGGTCCGCTGACTATCCACTCAAGAAAAAAGTGTCCCGCTAGTTGTCGATCCCTGGCCTAAAGCTTCCTCATTTACCCAAACAACACTTCTTATTGTTTCAGATGAACAGCTCAGCAGAGGAGATGGCGATGGACTTGGAAGTCGCCCAAAATGAGTCTCTGATACGTTTCGCATCTCCAGTTCTTAACAAGTCAGACATATCCAACATGACAATAATTCAAACGGGGAATGGGACTATTGTGGCACACGATATCTTCTTGAATACGACCGCTGCTCAAGCTCTGTCGGGGATCTTCGTCTGGTCAGCGCTGCTCCTCACTTGCCATCAGGTAGGTTACATTATATCAGTTGTCTGCCTCTGTACTTGTTTTGATGTGAATCTAGAAAACAAAAAGCATGGCTCTAGGCGTTGTCAGTAGCACTCAGCTTTGCAAACAAATGCAAATATGTAATGGGAGCTAGGAAGGTGTTGTGGGCTGTCTACACCCTTACCAGAGGGCAAAGGCCAGACAATACATTTTGTTTTTTGTTTTTCAATACATTTGATCCAGTATCTGTTGTTGACCAGACCTACTTTCTCCATCACCGAGAGGCACGACTGAGTGTGATAGTTAATTGGCTCCTATCTGTAAAGTGACAGTCTGTTCATAGTGTGTCATTGTTTCTTAATTGTTACCGTTGACCGTGACTACCACTGATAACGACACAATGCAAACAGAGCCGTCATCGATCAAATGGCTGGGCAGAGCAGTTGTATAACTAGCCAAGCATAATAAGGCCTAATCATGATTATATTCACATTCACTATGGGCTTACTGAAGTGTGTTTTTTCTTCAGTTATTGCTATTTACTCTGTCTCTTGCTGTAATCCTACAGTAGAGACAACGGTGATCCTTATCATCAGACTGGGGTTTCATCAACTCCAGAGAGGGTGTACATTTGAATGGCATGCATTATCAGCAGAGATGTGCAGGTGTTGTCGAGGTCACATTTCCAGCGTCGCAATAGAAGGAGAGGATCAGGTTTCGCGAAGGGCAATCAGCAGAGGCCCCATGTGTTTTATGCTGCTCAGCATTGGGGAGCGAGAGCCGTCTCTTCTCATATTGTGCTGATGAACCGATAAACCTGAGCGCTGCTGAGAATGGGTCCATCCAACCTTTAGCGGCTGTATAGACAGGAAGCCCCCAGGGAGTCCCACTGTGTTGGCTCTGGTTGGAGATTTAGATGATCACGATATTTCGAGAGAGGAATATGATGGTGTTATTGTCCCCGGGGTTTATGTGCTGACCTTTTCTATACGCTGGTTGCAACATTTCTGATACGTTTCACATTATCATCAGCTCGTACTTTATTACTGAAAATACATCAAGCAGAAGTAGGCATACCTCTGGTATAGCAATATTACCCTTTTTCACTAGATTTAACATGTCTTTATAAAATTGAAATTGTTCAGAAAAGGAGTTATACAATTTTTTAAATTAGATTCGTTTTTTTTCACTACACACAAAAAAAAATGTTAATTTGGCATTCTATGGAGTCTCCCGTTCCGTCCATCTGTTTAGTTCTGGAGTAGTTTGTTTCCCCATCCACTCCCCATTGAAGCAGGCCAGACATTAACATATGTGGCCCGTGAGATAGTTGCAGGGTTGCATGAGGCAAGCATGCAGGGAGATTAAAAACAGCCTCCCCAACAGGATTGGTTTTATTTAGTATTCTGGTGTATCATCAGATTTTCCTCCATAAGACTGTCTCTGGAGACTTCTCCTCCTCTCCCAATCTGCATACTAACACTGTATGCTGACCTTAGATGTCCCAGTCTGCTCACTGTGGTCCAAAGCACCAGGTGTTACAGTGCTATGGAGTGTTACTGATGTTCTCTGACACACTACACTGTTCAGACCTCCCACTTCCCGGGGCAGCTTGTCAGGGAGAGAGGAGGGTCATAATATCACACTATAGTCAGTGTGATGTGTAGTCTTCTCATTCTGTCTGGGTGTTCCGTATAGAACTGTCGTGCTCAGTGCGCGCCCCGCTCACTTTCTCACGGACACTGCTGGGTATGAACGCGAGACACTCCACACACTTTCTCATTCCAACATGGGCGTTTGGTGTGTCACAGCTGTCAGTGCCAGGGGCGGGCTGGGGAGTGTTATGAGGTGGAGTTATACGCCTTTCACAGACCATCTGAAATTAGCTGGGGGATGGACTTGGGTTACTGCTCAACTAAGACAGAAGGGTATTGAGTCTGAGTCAGGCTAGAGCAGAGTCATTACCCAGGGCACAGCTCTGTCTGTCTGCCTGTCAGCTCAGCATTATGGAGCCTGGAGGACCGCAGTCTTTCCACCAGCCATTCAGGGGAAATGGAGGACATCAGTCTGCAGCCTGCTTCACTTCACTTCTCAGGAGAGCCACATGCATCACGCCCTGGCACTGGCCAGCCTCTAATGTGCCACCTCTAATGGCCATTTAATCATGTTGCATGAGTCTGTGTGAGTTGGACCAGAAGTCAAGAAATGCCAGGATGCACCACTTGAAATGGATCAAACTGCAATACTCAACTCTGACCATTGCTGGTGCACTGTACACGATGGATCACTAGGTTATGAGCGTTTAGTTTGCTTTGGCATTTGCCCCTGAAAATATATAGTTGATTATGTGCTCCACAAACTTAATTATATAATGGATGCTCTGAACTTTCCTTCACCCCATGGCCTTGACTCCAATTCTGAAAAATGTTGGTTCCTAGAATAGGGAATCATGCCACACCATTTAGCATTCACATACTGCATAATGTTTTAAAATGATTCAGTGAAGTTTAAGTGTTCAATCAAATTCAACATTCTGAGACACAAGTTTTGAAGCAGTGCACCCCTCTCTTCTTTCTGTCCTCCCTCCCATGTGTAAAAACGTCTGTGTAACACATCTCTAGGAGAGTTGATCCTTTAACTCAGACATTCACTTTTCAGTCAAGCTTTTGTCTTGATCAGCAGAAATTCATCCCGCTCACCTTGCTACCCCAATTATGCAGTGTTATCTTTCTGGGTTTTCATTTTTACCCTCCTTTATCTTTTTCTTACCTCTCGACCCCAAATCTACAGACACTGTCCTTTTTTCTATGTATTTTAGTCAATGCTGTAATGCTGTCCTTCTAAAGCCCGTTGGGCCCTGTGTGATAGCCAAATCGTGCCTGGAGAGGGTTCCAAGGAAGTGCCGTTGATTCATAAGAACCCATCTCTTTGAAGCACTAGCCCCTAATACTGCTCGTCAGGTTCAGCTCAATTATTCATAATGGTTGGTCTAGGGGCTGAAACTGGGATTTGAATACCTCCCAATGCATTTTTGCCTAGTAAGTAATCTTGTTTATTTTAATAACTATTTTTGTTTTGATTCTGTGTTTTCCAGATCTACACACACCTGAGGTCCTACACAGTCCCTAACGAGCAGCGCTACATCATTCGCATTCTTTTCATCGTGCCAATCTATGCGTTCGACTCCTGGCTCAGCCTGCTCTTCATCAGCAACGACCAGTACTATGTCTACTTTGACTCCGTCCGAGACTGTTATGAAGGTACGGTAAACCAACCACCCCACCCGTCTCCTCCCATTCGCTGTTGCCTCATATCTCAGCCGGCGCCCTGACGGCGTTTTACTCTATAAGCACCTGTACCAGGCGGCAGTAGTCCGACACCGGGCAGGTTCTGTCTGGCCAGTAATGACATTTAGACTGACGGTAGACCTATTATGAGTTCTGAAAAAAACATTTGATGGTTATAAGGATTGAAGCTAAAAACGGACTGGCCCAACCTGTTTTTCCTCACCTGTCAGTTCTTCCCCATGGGCAGAGATGCCCTATTGTTCATGGTGTTCTGTTTCCAGGGTGTGTAGACTTTCAGACCTGTCTTTTTTTCCTCTTAGGCTTTGTGGTTTTTGTATTCTATTTTTTGCAAAAGGTGGAAAAGGGATGTACTTTAGTTGAGATCATTCTAATCCAAACTAGTTAAGAGTTTTTTTTACTTCAAACACAAAGGAAATGTTCATCTTACTCATAGCTATTCTTCACATTAAATTATTAATGTCTCATAAATTGTACTCTCAAAACCTGTTCTTTAATAGTCCTTATGTACCGAAGCAATAAGAAAAGACTGTAGTACTTTAACAATGGCAGAGGTGAATCACATGCAGAATTGTTTAAGTGTAATTTGATATATGGACAAAACTATTAGTATTTCACATACATTATTGACCAGATTAATTTAGTGTTTGAGACAAGTTTATGATTGGTGGTGGAGATTGCTCTTTTAAAAACTGCATCTGAAAGCAGGTTAATTATTGCATTGAGTCAGCATGGCCAGGGCTAAAGCGCTGTGTGAAACTCTGTGCCCCTGATACTTGAGAGTGTAACCTGCATTCGTTTTTTTTTTTTTAAACCCCTCCTGAAATAGCATCCAAGGCTTAGGAAGGATTTGGAGGACAGAGAACCATCCTAAACCTCTTAGCGGTGGGGAGAAAACATTGATTGGTGAAAAATACGATTATAGTAAAGCGAAACCCTCTCACAAAAGTATAATTTCAGTTTCCACCGCTTCTAATTTAGGACATAAGATCTCTACAGTGCTATCATCACAATCTGGCCCACAATATTACCTGCAGCACAGAATACTCACAGATTGACACATTACCTTTTAAAGTCCATGTTTATCATGAATGATTTATATAGACACAACATGAATATTTACTGAGATTAGCTGGAAACGGTAGCCTTTACACTCGTACCCGTATACGGGTTGAAATGGCAGATTTGGGCACCAATAAACGGCTAAATTGGAAGGCATTGGCTGTACAGTAACATGCTATACATGCACTTCAGTGCTGCATGGGTTCTGACTGACATCCGTGCTGAACTTGAGCGCCGCGCGTGACAAGATGTCTCTCCCATCCCTCCCCCTAATTGGATGACTTTAGCAATTTTTGTTGTCTGAGTGAGGGAAGTGCTGTAAATTAAGAGAATATGTATTTTGAAAGATAAGAAGTTGAGGATTATAATAAATACCTTCTTTGATGTCGTACAAGCCAGCCAAACACCTGTGAGTCCAAATGTGCACTTCACATTTCCATATCATAAAACTCATGTCATATACAGTGTCAACGTTTATGATCCCTATGTTGGCTGTACAGTTACAAGGTGACATGGCGTCATACCCTGGGTTGTTTTGGACAGAACGTGCCTATGTTTGTCTACTGTGAAGAAACTCCCCTGTGGCACACGCACCTGAATGCAGTCACAACTTCTTTCTATGTGCACCAAAATGATGATCTGTTTCCCTGTATTGCACTGTGAACGCCTGAAACTTGTAAGATCGTATTTTATAACTTAGCTAGTCATGTTGGCAATAGAACACGCTTTCAAATGATGCCCACCTGACCCAGATTGTGATTTGTAATGGTCTGTTTTTGAATTGTGTAAACGACATCAGTAATTGAGTGATGGCAGGGTTGTGTTCCAACCAAAACAACTAAAAGTATGCTTGCTCTAATTCCTCAGCGGAACAGCTAGGAGAGCGAAAAGCACCTTACAGTGGAAGACTCCTCTTCGAGTCATAAAAATGCATTGAAATGACTTGTGCACACTTTGGAGAGGTGTGTAGCCACTTGGACCTCTCACTCAAACCCTTGTCATTTTTTTTTTTATTATGTTGCGCCTACACTACATTTTCCAGGAATATTCTCATCATGTTACTGAATATATCAAGAGTATTTTCAGATTTCGTAATCAACAGATGCGGTGAAAAGTACAGTAAATGTAAAATGCCCATAAAATCAACAGTGTAATGTTTTGGATTCAGTGTTGTCAGGTGAACTGTTGTGTCCTCACCTTTTTTGGTGTAATAATTTCCCCTTTATCTCTAAACAGTTCCCTTTCAGTTGCTACCATGGTTATGCATTTCATATTTCTTCTGCAAGCAATGTAGCCCTATCCATGTAGGCTAATTCCCACCAGTGTAGAGAGTTAATGGTGAAACAGCCACACCCGTGTGTGATATTACAACATCATTGAACGCGCGGTAGAGCACAATATCTACTGCAAACATGTTTTACCGTGCTGCACGACGCTCCTCAGCTCAGCAACAAAAACAATAACCGTGGTGGTGGGGGCGGCCAGTGGTCCTGTTTCCCCCTACTACGGATTCCATCTTCAAACGGACTGACCCGTGACGTCGAATTGTTGTTTTTGAAAATGACCCCCACTTGCAAAACCTAGTATTAGTGTTGTAAACAACATTCCATCATAATGTACAGGAATGTATGTGGGTGACTTTGTCCCTTCTCTCCATGACAGCATTTGTGATTTACAACTTCCTAAGCCTGTCCTTTGAGTACCTCGGGGGAGAGAGTGCCATCATGTCCGAGATCCGAGGGAAGTCCATTGAGTGAGTGCTCCCAGTCCCATCCCCCATACCATGGTCTCACTACACGCTATACAAGTAGCTTTCAAAAAACCCACCCAGAAGTTTGGGGATTTTCAGTTTGTATTGCAAGTCTTGCAGTCACCCAGGGTCTGGATGTAATTTCCTTGAATTAACGTCTTGATCTGGTTTTAAGGAAGTCAGACTACAAGGAAAACGCTGTCTTGTATTTTGGACACTAGAATGATGTCTTTTAAATCTCGTACACATTCAAAGGATACATTTGTGACCAGACATTTTCTATCATTCCCAGGTCTAGCTGTATGTATGGTACCTGCTGCTTAGGTGGAACAAGCTACTCTATTGGCTTTTTAAGATTCTGTAAACAGGTGAGTTTCCATCTCCCTCCCCGCTTGGGGGATGAAAGCATTCTGGAAATAGGAAATAGTGATTTGTTATTTTAATGTCCCCCCGTTAAACTTTTTTTTGAATAAAGATCGCTTTTCTATTGTGAAATGACAGCCATTATAATTGGCTGTCCACTTTTTAGAGGATAAGGTTGACTGGTTAAAAAGGGAAATGAAAGCAATCTGAGAACAGGTGAAAGCAGCTTTGTAATAAGCACAGAGAAATAACATGAGCTGTCAGCTTGAGACTGTCCCCATAGTGTCTTGGCGATGCAGTCTGTGCTCTGAGTCTTACGCTGATGGCAATTGGATCTGAAAGGTATGTCCTCGGAACAGTGAATAGACGTCCAGAAAAGAGAGCTGATTAACACTCGGCATGTTCTGGCTGGACTCCCATGTTGGCTGGTTTCAAAGCACAACCTTGCTGTTCTCTTCCCTCCGGTAGCAGAGTTGAAAGGGATAGAACTATATCTGCTCTGGCTCTGTGAGACGACAAGTTGGAGGGAATGGGATCAATAACTGCATTTAGAGATTACTCCGGGTTTCAAGAGGAGCGCCTCTAATCCAAAAAGCACCGGCCTGTCCTAAAGTTGCTATATCATTTCCCATTTAAAGGTCTGCAGGTAGCCCCAGTAAGGAAAACTACTGACCCTTGAAACGCAATAACATGTCCCTTAGTGTACTTTAACATTACTTCAGACAGTACATTGTTTTGGCGTAATGTCAATATATGCATATTTTCAAGATTTTTAACATAGTATATCATACATTGCAAATTGATAGACACACAATTTCCACAAAATGTTCATTCATTTCATAGATGACTCAGTGTTTGAAGACGTACAGTTGGCTACCTTTCAAACCCAATAACCAGCATGTAGTAGTTGTCACCTGCATTGTTCCTTGTTTTGTGTCTGTGTTCAATGCATGTCCCATCCTGTATTGATGTCATGCAGGCCACTCTTCAGTTCTGTGTCGTCAAACCCATCATGGCCGTCATCACCATCCTCCTGCAGGCCTTTGGCAAATATCATGATGGAGATTTTAAGTGAGCACAACCTTTCATTCCATTTCACCCACTCAACTTCCCTTCGCCATGCTCGCACTACTCATTGTGTGTTTTCTGCTTTTTACATTTCACATGAAAGTATTAGACGTTGATATTTACAATACGAGTATTGAGTAATACATTTGGATGGAAATTCAGAAAGTGAATGTACATAGATCCCCACTAACATGTCTGTGTTGATCCTGTTCCCCCCTGCAGTGTGAATGGAGGATACCTCTACATCACCATCATCTACAACATCTCTGTCAGCCTGGCCCTGTACGCTCTCTTCCTCTTCTTCTTCGCTACCAGTGACCTGCTGAGGCCTTATGAACCCGTGCTCAAATTCCTCACCATCAAATCTGTCATCTTCCTGTCCTTCTGGCAGGGTGCGTTGGTCCCTTACCTTGACTTAATATCAACAGTTTCAAACCCTGATGGGGTTGGAAAAGTCTACAAAATACATTGTAATTGATGCATTAGACTGGAGTAGCACATGAAGGTGTTGTCTTTTGTTTAGGTATGGTGCTGGCCATCCTGGAGCGCTGTGGGGTCATCCCTAACGCCCTGTTTATCGACGGCCAGGAGGTGGGGGCCGGCACAGTGGCAGCAGGCTGGCAGAACTTCATCACCTGCATCGAGATGTTCTTCGCTGCTATCGCCCTGCGCTACGCCTTCACCTGCACTGTGTACCAGGAGAAGAAGAACGAACTACCAGGGACACACGGTAACTGCACTTCTACCTGTCCATAGAGAGGGGAGGTACAGTTGAAGTCGGAAGTTTACATGCACTTAGGTTTCAACCACTCCACAAATTTCTTGTTAACAAACTATAGTTTTGGCAAAAGTCGGTTAGGACATCTACTTTGTGCATGACACAAGTAATTTTTCCAACAATTGTTTACAGACAGATTATTTCACTTATAATTCACTGTATCACAATTCCAGTGGGTCAGAAGTTTACAAACACTAAGTTGACTGTGCCTTTAAACAGCTTGGGAAACTCCAGAAAATGATGTCATGGCTTTAGAAGCTTCTGATAGGCTAATTGGCATAATTTGAGTCAATTGGAGGTGTACCTGTGGATGTATTTCAAGGCCTACCTTCAAACTCAGTGCCTCTTTGCTTGACATCATGGGAAAATCAAAAGAAATCAGCCAAGACATCAGAAAAAAAATGTGTATACCTCCACAAGTCTGCTTCAACCTGACTCAGTTGCACCAGCTGTCAGGAGGAATGAGCCAAAATTCACCCAACTTATTGTGGGAAGCTTGTGGAAGGCTACCTGAAATGTTTGACCCAAGTTAAACAATTTAAAGTCAATGCTACCAAATACTAATTGAGTGTACGTAAACTTCTGACCCACTGGGAATGTGATGAAATAAATCATTATCTCTACTATTATTCTGACATTTCACATTCTTAAAATAAGTGGTGATCCTACCTGACCTAAAACAGGGAATTCTTACTAGGATTAAATATCAGGAATTGTGAAAAACTGAGTTTAAATGTGTTTGGCTAAGGCTTATGTAAACTTCTGACTTCAACTGTATCTGTTGGAGCTGATGAAATTGTCATTAGGTGGGCTGAGAATTGCCAGATACGATATTATCAACCTACTTGGGTGCCGATTCTGTATGTATTGCGACGCGATACTGTGACTTCTTTGCAATTCGATGTTCCAAACATATGGCTCAAACTATGTCTGCTACAGAATTTCCCTTAAGTGTTCAATTTGGGTTGTGATATAGTGACCCCACACACTTTAAAACCCTTTACGCTCCTTTGAGACTCCTTTTTCAAAGTTACCGAGCCATGGTAGACAAAATAATGGGATGTTAATTTATAAATTATCTCAGGAACCACACCTGTGTGGAAGCAACTGCTTTCAATATGCTTCGTATCCCTCATTTACTCAAGTGTTTCCTTTATTTTGGAAGTTACCTGTAGGTGACAATGCAGTTTTCAGTCCCATTCCCTGGCTGTAAACAGGGAATGGGAAACACATCAGAGAGAGATGGCCAGAGGGAACAGTGTGAACCAGGCAGGCCTGAGGTTAGCAGAGGAACGGTCTTCAGGGTGTTCATCATTACTCACGGCTCACAGGAAAGTTGCTAGCCCAGCACACTATAGAAAGAGCATTTCATAGCCTCGCTACGCTTAATCGCAGGAACTAGCGGAACCACTCTGACGTCAATACCTTTCACATGAGCAGAAGACAAATGGAGACCGAGGGAAAAGCCTTCTGCGGAGATATCAATCATCTCAGCTTGTTCCCTCCTGCAACAGCAGTCCAAACAGGCCTTGGGCTGTAGCAGACAAACGTGCAGAAAGAAACGGAATCGCTAAATGCTGATTAAGTGTGAAATGTTTCCATGTCCGTTTCATTTGACCGGTAGAAGTGTTCTCTTCATCTTGCCGAGTGATCAAAATGAATTGAGGATTTCTCCCATGTTCGGCATTCATGCTCGTGCACAAAATGTATTATTCATTTGCTCTAGTTGATATTCATTTAAAACTAATGATAACATAGCTGCGGAAGCTAAGCAGCAAATTAGATTTTTATTGTGGTCTAAACGTGTAAATTAAATGCAGCTGAAGCCAGGCTATTCACTGAGTAGTTTCCAAAAGTATGGTTTTGAAAGTAAATTTTCCCTCTCAAAGGGATGCATGGTGTTGGGGCTACATTTTTATATGCCCCACGGAGTTGTTCTTTCTTACCAAAGCGCCAATTCAATGGTCATAATTCAGTGCTATAGTATGTAACTGGACTGCATAAACATTACCTGAACCAGAAAGATTCCCATTAAAACTAGTTTAGCCTTTTGATATAGCTGCTGAGAGTTGTAGAGTCACAGCCCCATCCAACCCTCACTGGGCTGGGAAGTGTCAGAAGGTCATCCATTTGTGAAGGTGTTTTCAGTGTCTGTGGAGGTTTGGGAGGCTTATATACCTCCAGACTGTCCTCCTCCAACCTTGACTGAGGCCAGCCCTTGTTGCAAAACAGGCCAGCTGTGATGGAAAAGTTCAGGAGAGCTCTGACTCTGACCCTGAAGCACAGCGGAACCCTCCGCCGGGCCGCCTTCCCTCCAGAGACCTGGCCTAGACTGCACTGTCGCTGACCCTGAGACAGAAGGCTGCGTTGGTTCTGTCTGCACCGGACCGCTCCCGGGACGTTGGATGAGACACCCTGGTATTATAGGGTCAAGTATCAGCCTGGCCCACAGCTGGAGGAGCTCAGCCGGGGAAGTGACTGGGAAGGTAGACAGAGGAGAGGAAGCACCTTCCTCACTCCCACTGAATTGCTGCAGACTCCCTGTCATCTCTCTCTGCTCTCATCCATCAACACTGATAATAGAGGTCCTCATGTGGTGGAACACTGGGCACAAGGACTGAGCACAGGCTTAAAACATGAATTTGTGTTAGTGAGATTCGTATCAACTGTGATTCTGGACTAGGGAGTTTTTACTAATGAGTCTGTTAGCACCTTGTCTTCAAAAATGGATGAATTTAGTTGTCATAAGCGTAACTACTCTTGTATTTCTCACGTTGTATCTTGTATTTTCTGTGGTTTGATATTCAGATCAAAGTTATGTCCGATAAACAAGTTAAATGACCATGTCAAAATGTGTCTGTTGTGTTCTTCTAGACAACATTGCCCCCATGCAGAGCATCTCCAGTGGTCTGAAGGAGACGATGAACCCTGGGGACATGGTCCAGGATGCCATCCACAACTTCTCCCCAGCCTACCAGCAGTACACCCAGCAGTCCACCCAGGAGGTGGTACAGCCCAGCCAGAACAACGGCAAGGCAGGCACAGGCGGCAGCAGCAAGAAATCTGACAAAGTCCTGCTGATTATCTCTGATGACGAATTCTAAAGGAGTCGCCCACCACCACGAGTATCCATGTCTTTGTTTCCTCACCACACCCAGGACAACACTGGCACAGCATATCCCACTGTCAGACCTGGCATCTGTCCGTGTGGTTCCTTTTCATCTCCTTTCGTTTCATTTTTTAAGATGAACTCTTTACTTTAGTCCTGGTTTTAAAGTAACTGTCCAGTGTTTCCAGATTTCTATGAAATATGTTCAATATATAATTAATTACAACATTTGTGAAAGTTTTCCTTCCAAAAATGTTTAAGTATGCAGTTTTTCTGTGTTGGAATGGTGTCGGCGTACCCCAACAATAGAATGGTGAGGTAAAAATATTAATGCGAGTAGATAGCTGATTGGCCAGCTGAGGAGGATGACATCATCCTCTATGAGGAAATGGCAAGCATGTTTTAAGCGGTCTGTTTGGAATACAAGTTTGAGGTGAGATCTTTGAAGTGTTTTTCTCCAATTGATGCTTTCACCAGAACATTATTTGGGTACGAGTTAACAGATTATGAACTTTTAAAAGTGAGATTTTCACTGGACAGTTAATTGAATAAATAATTCCTGCAGGGAAGATCAAGAAGGGGACAGAATGAAGATTTTAATGACCTAATGTGATGAGTTTTTTTTTTTCTGCCTTGCTAGTCATGATACGATGGGAAAATAGCCTGTCTGCTGAACCGTTTCAGACAAGGTAGGTAGTGATGCAATTTTTATTTTGGTAATTTCCCTGATCCTGATTCGGTCTCTATCGTAGCAGTGACTGAGCTTTTCTCTGGCCGCTGAAGTATGTTCTCCGCTCTCTCTGATTCATGTGAGTTTCAAATAGGAGCTGATTAATGTACGACTTCAGGAGGGTACCCAGGAATCGTGCCCGTCGTGGCTGGCTCTGACACTTCAAGGACCATCTCTTGCATTTGCGTGCGTGTTTGAAGTATTTGCTCAGCAGTCCTCTGTTGGGTCTCCCGACAAACTGAATAATTTTTTTCAAAGACACAACTGACTTTGGAGCAGGAACTTCAAACTCTAGACTTTGGCGCTTTGAAATCCTTTGTATCTGACATGCCACAGACAAATTGGAGGATAAAGCCGACTCCCACCAACTCGGAGGGTTGTGGTATTCTCATTACTTTTCTCAGCATGGATTAGAGTGTATAATTCAGCAGAGCTCAACAATGTTAACCCTAAAAAAAACATTTGCAATATTGTAAATAGTTTGAGTAGAACCTTTTATAGTTTCTGAGGTTCGTATTATTGTTCCTTTCAACTCACTGAAGATAACATTAGTACAGCAATTGTTTGATTGGTTTAAATGTTGAATTATGTAGTGTAATTTGGTCTCAATGTTCTAAATGTTAAGACATGTCTGCTGTTATGTTTAGCTTAATGACAAAGTTTGATAAATTGCTATATTGTAAATAAGCAATGTAGTATTAACAATGTGCTTTTCAGTGATTTCTGCAGATCAGTTTGATATTTCATGATATTTAAGTTGGTTTCATGTCATTAGAAAATATATTTTGTTTCTGTTTGTGACAAATTGTGATAGAGGGACACCATCTACCCTATCATTTTGAACTGCATTTAAGTCAGGGAAATGAAGTGCAGTGTAATCACTTTTTCCATACCTTCATGTGCCAATTATTGCTGCCTTACTGGGAAAGCAGAAACAGACGTAGAGCTGGGTATAATGTGATCACTGAGATGTAGTGTAACTATAGTGTCTATTACTGAATCCTGGTTTATTTGGTTGCTTGTCACATTTTGCACTCATGTAAAATAAACGATTAAAGAGATGTTTCGTAACTTTGGCCACTACGTAAGTATTTTTTTTAAACCCCCAGTTTTGGGCTGGATGTGTCAATGTGTAGTTCATATATACAAGAAAAAAGGAATGTCTGCAACTCGGGTCAATCTGACGAAGATCCAACTCTGATTGAAACTTTGTCTTTATTATGCATCTGATTAAATCACCATGGGAGCATACCAGAGTTGCGCACATTCCTTTTGTCTTGTTCTTCTGTCCTGCACCTGATAAGTTGGATGTGCATATTTTTTTATTCTATAGTTTATATACAGTTGAAGTCGGAAGTTGACACACTTAGGTTGGAGTCATTAAAACTCTATTTTTCAACCACTCCACAAATTTCTTGTTAACAAACTAGTTTTTGCAAGTTGGTTAGAACATCTACTTTGTGCATGACACAAGTAATTTTTCCAACAATTGTTTACAGACCGATTATTCCACTTATAATTCACTGTATCACAATTCCAATGGGTCAGAAGTGTACATACACTAAGTTGACTGCCTTTTAACAGCTTGGACAATTCCAGAAAGTAAAGTCATGGCTTTATAAGCTTCTGATAGGCTAATTGACATAATTTGAGTCAATTGGAGGTGTACCTGTGGATGTATTTCAAGGCCTACCTTCAAACTCAGTGCCTCTTTGCTTGACATCATGGGGAAATCAAAAGAAATCAGCCAAGACCTCAGAAATAAAATTGTAGACCTCCACAAGTCTGGTTCATCCTTGGGAGCAATTTCTGAACGCCTGAAGGTACCACGTTCATCTGTACAAACAATAATACGCAAGTATAAACACTATGGGACCATGCAGCCGTCATACCGCTCAGGAAGGAGACGCCTTTTGTCTCCAAGAGATGAACGAACTTTGGTGCGAAAAGTACAAATCAATCCCAAAACAACAGCAAAGGACCTTGTGAAGATGCTGGAGGAAACAATTACAAAAGTATCTATATCCACAGTAAAACAAGTCCTATATTGACATAACCTGAATGGCCGCTCAGCAAGGAAGAAGCCACTGCTCCAAAACCCCCATTAAAAGAGCCAGACTACAGTTTGCAACTGCACATGGGGACAAAGATCGTACTTTTTGGAGAAATGTCCTCTGGTCTGATGAAACAAAAATGGCCATAATTATCATAAAGACCATCGTTATGTTTTGGAGGAAAAGGGGGGATGCTTGTAAGCTGAAGAACACCATCCCAACCATGAAGCACGGGGGTGGCAGCATCATGTTGTGGGGGTGCTTTGCTGCAGGAGGGACTGGTGCACTTCATAAAATAGATGGCATCATGAGGAAGTAAAATTATGTGGATATATTGAAGCAACATCTCAAGACATCAGTCAGGAAATTAAAGCTTGGTCGCAAATGGGTCTTCCAACTGGACAATGACCCCAAGCATACTTCCAAAGTTGTGGCAAAATGGCTTAAGGACAACAAAGTCAGGGTATTGGAGTGGCCATCACAAAGCCCTGACCTTAATCCTATAGACATTTTGTGGGCAGAACTGAAAAAGCATGTGCAAGCAAGGAGGCCTACAAACCTGACTCAGTTACACCAGATCTGTCTGAAGGAATGGGCCAAAATTCACCCAACTTATTGTGGGAAGTTTGTGGAAGGCTACCTGAAAAGTTTGACCTAAGTTAAGCAATTTAAAGACAATGCTACCAAATACTAATTGAGTGTATGTACATTTCTGACCCACTGGGAATGTGATGAAAGTTGAAAAAAGTTGAAATAAATCATTCTCTCTACTATTATTCTGACATTTCACATTCTTAAAACAAAGTGGTGATCCTAACTGACCTAAGACAGGGAATTTTTACTAGGATTAAATGTCAGGAATTGTGAAAAACTGAGTTTAAATGTATTTGGCTAAGGTGTATGTAAACTTCCGACTTCAACTGTATGCACAATGTATACTTAACAAAAGTATAAACACAACATGTAACAATTTCAAAGATTTTACTGAGTTACACTTCATATAAGGAAATCAGTCAATTGAAATAAACAAAATTAGGCCCTAATCCATGGATTTCACATGACTGTGCAGGGCTGCAGGCCAAGCAGCCTTTTATTGTCCCTAGCACAAGGTGCACCTGTGTAATGATCATGCTGTTTAATCAGCTTCTTGATATTATCCACACCTGTCAGGTGGATGGATTAACTTGGCAAAGGAGAAATGCTTGCTAACAGGGATGTAAACAAATTTGTGCACCAGATTTGAGAGAAATAAGCTTTTTGTGCATATGGAACATTTCTGGGATTGTTTATTTCAGCTCATGAAACATGGGACTAACACTTTACATGTTGCATTTATACAGTGCATTTAGAAAGTATTCAGACCCCTTGACTTTTTCCACATTGTTACATTGCAGCCTTATTTTAAAATGGATTAAATCGTTTTTTTTCTCCCATCAATCTAAACACAGTAGCCCATAATGAAAAAGCAAAAAACGTTTTTCTTATTCAAAAAAAAATCCCGTTTACATAAGTATTCAAACCCTTTATTCAGTGCTTTGTTGAAGCAACTTTTGATGCGATTACAGCCTCGAGTCTTCTGAGGGTATGATACTACAAGATTGGCACACCTGTATTTGGAGTGTTTCTCACATTCTTCTCTGCAGATCCTCTCAAGCTCTGTCAGGTTGGATGGGGAGTGTTGCTGCACAGCTATTTTCAGGTCTCTCTAGAGATGTTCAATCGGGTTCAAGTCCGGGCTCTGGCTGGGCCACTCAAGGACATTCAGAGACTTATCCCAAAGCCACTCGTGTATTGTATTGGCTGTGTGCTTGTGTAACAGTATAGCTTCCGTCCCTCTCCTCGCCTCGAACCAGGGACCCTCTGCACACATCAACAGCAGCCACCCTCAAAGCATCGTTACCCATCGCTCCACAAAAGCCGCGGCCCTTGCAGAGCAAGGGGAACAACTACTTCAAGGTCTCAGAGCGAGTGACGTCACCGATTGAAACGCTATTAGCGCACACCCCGCTAACTAGCTAGCCATTTCACATCGGTTACACTTAGGGTTGTTGTCCTGATGGAAGGAGAACCTTTGCCCCAGTCTGAGGTCCTGAGTACTTTTCCCCAGTCTGAGGTCCGGAGCAGGTTTTCATCAAGGATCTCTCTGTACTTTGCTCCATTCAGCTTTCCCTCAATCCTTACTGGTATCTCAGTCCCTGCCACTGAAAAACATCTCCACAGCATGATGCTGCCACCACCATGCTTCACCGTAGGGATGGTGCCAGGTTTCCTCCAGATGTGATGCTTGGCATTCATGCCAAAGAGTTCAATCTTAGTTTCATCAGACCAGAGAATTTTGTTTTTCATGGTCAGAGTCCTTTAGGTGGCTTTGGCAAACACCAAGCGGGCTGTCATGTGCCTTTTACTGAGGAGTGGCTCCATCTGGCCACTCTACCATAAAGGCCTGATTGGTACCATTCCCCAGATCTTTGCCTCAAAACAATCCTGTTCCAACAATTCCTTCGACCTCATGGCTTGGTTTTTGCTCTGACATGTGGGACCTTGAATAGACAGGTGTGTGACTTTCCAAATCATATCTAATCAATTGAATTTACCACAAGTGGACTCCAATCAAGTTGTAGAAACATCTCAAGGATGATCAATGGAAACAGGATGCACCTGAGCTCAATTTCAAGTCTCATAGCAAAGGGTCTGAATACTCACGTAAATGATGTATTTTTTTTTGTTTTATTTTATTTTATACATTTGCAAACATTTCAACACAACTTTTTTGCTTTGTTATTACGGGGTATTTTGAGTAGATAGATTTTTTTTTAAAATCCATTTCAGAATAAGGCTGTATCGTAACAAAATGTGGAAAAGGTCAGAGGTCTGAATACTTTCCAAATGCACTGTTTTTGTTGAGTGTATGAGCAGAATTACTGTCTTACCTTAATTAGGTAACACCTCCAAAAAAAAGGTCATGTGGTTTGGTAAGAAGAATGACCCTCTCTCCTTTAAAGGAGGCCTGGGTAAGGCCAAATTGCTATTAATATGCCAACATTGATTCAATATTTCTCTATTACGGTTTGATACAAAAATCAATATTTGTCAACAATCCTTCCCCCACAGGACCTTTCTATGGATTAAAGTTTGTGAAAATCCCCCAAAATCTGGGCCTTTTTTTGTCCTGGTTTCGAGGAATCACCCTATAGTGTTTGAAATCATTCAAGGAGTTAAACAGACCAAAAAAATGAGAAAAAAGCTTTATTTAAAAGTACAAAAACAGACGTCTATTTACAAGAATAATTTACCTCCTTGTTTTCAATCGAATCAGAAACAAAAAGTATTGTATTTGTACAGGAGGGTATTTCATTAAATGCAAAAAGTAAATAAATGAAAGTAAATAAAATAATTTAGATGTTGAAAATACAATTTACGGAAAATCAATCAAATAAATATTGAAGTTCAAATAAAATACAAATTAGTAGCAGAGTAATGAAAGGTCACGCACGAATGGTACGGTTTCTCTTCAATGTGCTGCCTCATTATTTTATTTACACTCACCATCAGCTAGAAAGCGGTATAATAGAACTATCATCATGCCTCATTAACTACCACAAACTAGACAAATTAGCATATAATCTAGTGTCGTTGTGGCTGTGCATTAAAACTTGAGATCCCATTCATTGTGAAAGTCCACACGATAACTTTTTTTTTTTATAGTTAACATACAATTGTGTGATACAAGATGGAAGATGGTGAGTGAAAGTATAACATCCATTGTATTACAACTGTTATTCTTTCACCCGCCACCACCTTGTTTACATTTGAATGTTGACGTATACAAAGTACTAATTTGGAGCAGCATACTTTATATGTCATGGAACTGTTTTACCAATTTATAAGTACATCTGCTGAACATAGGACATTTAACATGTATGCTCTGTGTGCATTTATGGCAAATAGCTTGTAGTACTGACAGAGCAAATATAGGAAAGATGTGTAGGCCTACACAAAACATACTGTAGATATAATCAGGTGAAGAATATACAATCATTTAACAGAGGCAGCCTAAAAGGCAACATATAGCAAAACGTACAAGATAAACATTTAAAAGTGCCCACTTGGTTTCTGAACCATCTATCCAATTTCCTTACCGTTGCATTATAATGGCTCATATCAGAAAAGATGCAATCAACCATGGCAGAAATACATCTTATCTACATTGCCCTCTAGTTGCTAGCAGTTTCATTCATTACAGTGCCCTGTGCATATGAATTTGCCGTAGTCAATGTTCAATCCAACTCTAGGAGCAAAGTTCTTTATTTCTAGATCGAGGGTACTGTGGGATAACACAGCCACCTGCTGTGCAGGAAGAGCATAACTACTAGTGCTTCCATACTCCATCTTCAGCTGGCAGAGCTATGTGTAGATGTGTATGAACCTTTAGTGAGTTTCAATACAACTAGGGAGGAAAATGCAGCTTGGGGTACATAGAAATTCATCTACTTTGTTAGATGTTTATTTTGACACAAAAGTACATGTTTTGCACTCAAATTTGAGTCAGACAGTATGGTGGCTTTGTTTAGAACAGAATTGAATGAAATTTAAAGCAATAACTAACGGATAAAAGTCTTATAAATTGATATGCAATCAGACTACAAAAGTCTCCAAAACAATTTGATCAAAAAGAATGTGCTTATTCACAGCATTTATAAAGACTACCAGCAGAGGTCAGTGTAAAGTTCAGAAAAGGGTGCTAAATAATTCAAGAGTTTTCACTTCAACTGTAATTTCATAACTTGCATTCTGCTGTATATTCTCCTCCAAATTGTAATAGTTGTATCGGTTTCATAGCTGTCACAAAAGCATCAACTCAAACTTCAAAAGTCTTGGAGTTTAGCAATGTGATACAAACGTAACTTCCTTATAATAGCATGTGGGCATATGGCAATTAGCTACCCAAGTAAGCCTTTCCTATCAAAATATACCCAATCCACCTACTCTAAAACAGTCGTGACTGTAAACACAGACAGCCTAATTTGCAGACTAGCCGAGGGTAGTTTGCAGGTAATAATTATGAACTGACCTTAAAAGACACAAATACAGCTATGAAGTCAGCAGAATAGATTCCTTATGATTTAATTGATCCTATAGATCATAATTGAACTATCCTGCTGAGATAGGCCAGAAAATAAGAATAAGAATAATTTTACGTCAGGGGACGATTACAAGATCACACCACTCCCAGGTATTTAATATCCCTAAAATAAAGCAAAAATTATAGAAAAATACACACATATATAAAGACATGGGAATTAAAGTGTAAAAACAAATATACCAAATGAAAACACAAGATGAGAATGATAAGAGCACAGCAATGGCCCTGCCTGAAATAGCAGAGGGCCATGCAGCAGCAAAGTCCCTCTTAGTGCTCTTTACAGCTAAGAAACAGGGGAAGAGGAAAAGTCATGTCCACTGGGGTAAGAGAAAACCTTGACAAGAGCCAACTCTAGACTTCACTCGTGACTAACTTTGATAAGTGCTGAAATGCAAAAACTATAGATTCTAGATAATTATCTAGAACTGAAACTTATACCCTTCATAAAAGCATACTCAACCTGTGCTTGTTTAAGGGTAACATTTGAAGCTAACGTGCCATTGGATTTGGTCATGACACCATTCCTTGAGTTTTTTTTCTTGAGTTCCATGCCAGGATTCCTCTTACCCAAGAGTCTGTGTCAAAAGCATTTATGTTCAATGTCTACTGTTTCAGAGAGTTACCAACACCGGCAGCAGCACTTTCAGATGACCCAACAGTAGGAATGATTTCTAAGAGGACGGAGTTCTCAATGTAAAGTGACAGGAGGCAGTTGAGAGCTTCAATTTTCCTTCTCTTGCATTGAAACTAAAACAGAGGCTCTAGCTTAAGTCTGTAATATACAGGAATCCATTGAATTGCATTTCATTTGTCAAGGCAGCTCCCATTATCACTACATCCAATATGGATTACCTACCATGAAATATGGCATAGCACGGAGAGGAAAGTTCAGAGGCAAGTGCTTGTCTTATTATCATAAAATAAATATGCCACCCGTGGCAATAGTTATAAACTAGCTGCAACTTTAGCAATTCTGGGATAGACCACAAACTATGATCAGCATCATACAATCTCCCATAGCTAAAGTAATACCAGAATGGACTGCGGTATTTCCCAAAAAGATGCTTCAGGTATCCTATGATTTTAGATGTAAATTTGCAGCTATATGATTTAACATTTGCGAACCAAGTGATTGTGGTACTTTTACACCGTGACCTAAGTTTCATAGTAAGTGCCATTCAATGATCTGTCATTTGTCTGATGTAGCCTAATTTGTATTTTACTTGTACTGTAGATTTAGTTCCTCACAGCTGTAAGGAGGATAACCCATGATTATGTTTGTATTCTTTTATGTAGGCTATGCTATAATGCTATATACCTGCAAGTCTAATCTACAGTCTAAACCAGATAAAAGTTTTCCAATGTCAAAAGGGCCAGGTTCATCCAGCTAAACATGCTTGGTCAGTTAGCAAATATATATATATTTTTACAGTTTTCAAGCTGCCCTTGAAATTGGAAATATTAAAGCTTAAAATATTGAACATACTGTATAAGAGTGACAAAAAAAATGAATATTACTGAGAGATCAATCCGAGATCATTTTAAGGCAAAAGCTTCAATGCCTCAATTTTCATTGAGACATTAGCATATGCTTTTATATAAAGAAGAAAGGCTTTTAGGCTTAGATCAGCATTTTTTTGTTTGTTATTTTAAATATTTATAATGTATTAATACGGTAATTATTACAATAATATATTACTTTATACTCTGTAAATGCAAGATACCACAGGCATCAGAGCTGTCTCAGACCAGTGCTGCCATCGCGATGTATAATATCAAGTATCCACTCACACTGTAGTATGAGCTAATCTCTGCCATCAGTCAAGGAGAGAGGGTCAGAGAGGCCCAATGCCCTGCCGGTGCTGGGGAGGGTGTAGCTCAGTGCACAGACAATGTAGATTATGTACAGTATGCGAGAGAAAGAGAGTAGAGAATGAATGCAGCATCATGTTGTTATCATCACACAGAGCTAGTGGCCATCCCACCCCCTTCCCTCAGTCTAATTACTGAGCTTCCTCTCAGCATGGGTCAGGTGCCATTGGTTTCAGGCTGGATCGGGTCGGAACCGGTAAGGACCAGGCAGGACGGAGAGACAAGAGCTCAGTCCTCTCACAACTAAGAGGGAGCTGAGAAGGAGGTTGGGCTGGAGTTATGGTTGTTTGTAGACTTGATGATGGTGATAACACTGGTGGTGGCCACCTTGCCTGGTGAGAGAGGCCCGCAGGTGACAGTCCGGGCGAAGCACTGCAGGGCCTCATACTTGGCTCGCAGGGCGTCCAGCTCCAGCCTCATGCTGGCGTTCTCCCGGGCCAGCTTGTCTACCTCGTGCTGCAGATCCTGCTTCTGCCTCTCCAGCTCCTCCTTCTGGGTGACCCGCTTGATGCGGCAGCTGGCGGCATAGCCGCGGTTCTTCAGGGTCCTCCGCCGCTGCTTCAGCCGCACCACGTCCTCCTTGGTCAGCCCGCGCAGGTGTGTGTTGAGCTCGCGCACCGACATGGCCACCAGCTCGTCATCACAGAGGGCCGGAGCATTCTCACCCACCTCCTTCTTAACCTGCAACAGAGACAGCCATTGATGAGATTCTGGACCTTTCCTGAACTCATCATTCACATTAAAAGATACAGTGTACGAATACAAAATTACCTTTAAAGTCTTGTTTCCTTTAAACTGAGTCGTCATACCCTGCATGCATAAACTGGCCAGAATCCCACAGACGTCACACTGCAAAACAAAGGGAAAATTGTGATTGGAATAAATAAAAAATGTATTCAAATATATTTGTATGCATAATGTAGTGTATTCGTTGTGAAATTAAAGTGTTATGAGTGTAGCCAAGTTCAGATACAGCCATCCTAAGAAGCCACTCCCCTTTCCTAAGAAATCTATTGAAGAGATCCCACAACAACATTCCTGGGTTAGTTACGTCATCTGTAACCAGCTCAGTAGATTTTCTAGTAACTGTAACCAGCTCAGTAGATTTTCTAGTAACAGAGACTGCCAGCAGAGGTCAGCATCACACTGAAAGATGACAATGAATACACAGACTGTTGGGCAAACCTGTTAACTTACTGCTGTAGGGAGGGCCCTCACAATGTAGTTCACTAGACCGTAGCAAGACCGCAAGAATAGAAACAGGTCAGCTCTCACCACACAGCTTGTCTGAGCCCTCTGCTTAGAAACTGGGCATGGCCTATTTTGATCAAAATTGGTTTTAGAAAAAGACCTATCTGAACACTACAGTGAAACGCATGCCTTTGTGACTACTGCCATGGCCAAAGAGAGAGAGAGAAAGAGAGAGAGAGAGCTGCTGTGTGCCTGACTGAATAAAAGGCGCACATTCTCCCAGGGCTCCATTTCAGCACCCTGACTTGCTCCCTCTGCGATGGCTGCCATGGAAACGCCCTGAAAATTGGGTTGGGAGTATAGTCACATGGTCAGCCAAAGGGTAAACAAGTCTCATTCATAACCCTGTCATACACATGGTAGACATTACAAGGGCAGGTCAGTTTGAAGAACTTTAAGTGAGGATCACCAATAGTTTAGGGAGTGTGTACAATAACAGTCTCATAAACTCTGAACATTGGCTTCTATTTTTCACTTCCCTCAGACCTGATGCATAGTCTCTTTTAAGATACAGTACTATTTAACCTAACATGTGCTACATTGACCCGTATGAGTTTCCTCTTTATAACACAGAACAAATGCCTATGTCAACAGTAAAACTACCCAACAGTAAAACTACCCAACAAACACAAGCTTACATTTATGGTCATACTGAACTTTACAGTCCTGTAGATATGTGGGAAATTCCTGAAGATCGTGTGTCACAGAGGAATAGTTTCCCTTACAGTCATGGGTTTATTTTTGTAGTGAGACAATGTACTATTTGGTTTAGGACTTGTCTGCTTGTCTGGCTCGTATTACACTGGGCTTTCCTGAGCTGCTACATGCCCTTATTTAACGCTGCTGGGTATATTTAGCTCACTGTGCTGCTGACGCAAAATTCTGCCAGCTAAACAATTTAGGTGAACATGTGATACCTCATTAAGAGGCCAAATATTCCATCCGGCGCTTTGAGCTGCACTTTCTCGAACAAGATACAACAACCCAAAGGGTGAGGTTTTAATGACTATTCCTTTAGGGAAGTTCACCTCATGCCCCTGGAAATAAATATAGATCGCTGATCACAGCAGTTTCTGACAGCTGTTGCTGGGTTGACCTTGTGTTGAAGAGCTGAAGTGGTTGCACTGTATCTACAATAGAAACACTGTTCTTGCATCGAAAGTCTTAGTCAGAGCTCCTAAGTGGAAAGGGGCAGAATGCCAAATGATTGGTCTGATGATAATGGAAAGTTCACTGGCTTTGGCCACTGAAGCAGAACAGATCACTAATAAGTTCTTAGTCCGCCATCTGTTTTGCCTTTTGTAAAACCACACCGGAGGTACAGCCTATGCCTGGCCGCATGTTTCTGTAATGAAGGGATACATGAATGTGGGAGAGAGGACACACACAATCCTAACTTGGAAAATGAACCAATAGATTCTTCTGTTTTGTGTGGATTTAAGAACCACATGACAACATGTTCGGTGAACCATCACATCTGATTACTTGTTTTGGCCATCCCCTTTGAACCTTATTTGAAATTCACTTGGGTTTTCTACTTAACTAAAGGAAACAGAGTAGAGAAAAGCATACAGCATTGCCTTATTTTGGCACATGTATGCAACTTTGAATCCAGCACTACACGGCCAGCCAAAAATGTAAGACAACGTTCCAGCAAGTTGGCTGAAAGAGCCTGTTTTGAACCGTTGCATCAGGGGGGAGACCCTGGGTAATATTCCGTGAGACTTCAATATCATGAAATGGGATGGAAAAAGGCCTCTCTCTCCATACACGGGGTGCTCAAGCGTCACAGCTCAGAGGCCACGTTGTTACCTTCAAATTCCTTCTGCATGTGCTCCTCTCTGTTTTTGCAAATGGCACTATGTCGAGCTCTTAAGGTCCCACTTTGCAGCTTTCCTTCTTCCAGAGAGGAAAAGAGCAGTAATGTCCAAAGACCAAATCCCTATTTTGATCATCTTTCAGGACGAGCAACGGGCACATTTTACAATTCAGTACCGCTTTTGACTGTGCACATTTGACGGTCCTCCAGAAAACTATTTCCCTTTTCACCTTTTTGAGTGCTTCAACTCGTGTCGGAGAAGACCTCAAAGTAAAGCCATAGAAGGTGGCTGAAGTGTGGATAACACAACCACATTCCTGACTGAGCACAAACACAAAGGAAAGAGGCCCCAAGTTTCAATTGGGAGGATAAATATATTCAGAATACATCCTGTGTAATGCACCCATCTCTGAGAGGAGGGCTTAGTCTACTCAGATGAAAAGACGTCGCTGTAAAATCTTATAAATGTCTGGAATTCAGATGCGTCTCATATCTAAGTCTAACAACAGCCAGAATGAATCAAGTGTTGACAACTAACAGGGATACAGAGTAGGACTATCCCTAATTTGCATCCTGTAGCACAAACTCCAAAAAGTTCTGGGACACTAAATTCAATGGAGAATAAGAACACCTCCTCCCAGTTGCCCACTGCACCGAGGCTAGGAAACACCGTCACCACTGATAAATCCACGATAATTGAGAATTTCAATAAGCATTTTTCTATGGCTGGTCATGCTTTCCACCTGGCTACCCTTACCCCAGTCAACAGCCCTGCACCCCCCACAGCAACTTGCCCAAACCTCCCCCATTTCTCCTTCACCCAAATCCAGATAGCTGATGTTCTGAAAGAGTTGCAAAACCTGGACCCCTACAAATAAGCTGGGCTAGACAATCTGGACAATCTCTTTCCAAAATTATCCACCGCAATTGTTGCAACCCCTATTACTAGCCTGTTCAACCTCTCTTTCGTATCGTCTGAGATCCACAAAGATTGGAAAGCTGCCGCGGTCATTCCCCTCTTCAAAAGGGGGAGACACTCTAGACCAAAACTGCTACAGACCTATATCTATCCCACCCTGCCTTTCTAAGGTCTTTGAAAGCCAAGTTAACAAACAGATCACCAACCATTTCAAATCCCAATCTTGGAATCCCGAATCTCCGCTATGCAATCTGGTTTCCGAGCGGGTCATGGGTGCACCTCGGCCACGCTCAAGGTCCTAAACGATAACATAACCGCCATCGATAAAAGACAATACTGTGCAGCCGTATTCATCGACCTGGCCAAGGCTTTCGACTCTGTCAATCACCACATTCTTATCGGCAGACTCGACAGCCTTGGTTTCTCAAATGACTGCCTCGCCTGGTTCACCAACTACTTCTCAGACAGAGGTCAGTGTATCAAAATCACAGGGCCTGTTGTCCGGACCTCTGGCAGTCTATGGGGGTGCCACAGGGTTCAATTCTTGGGCCAACTCTTTTCTCTGTATACATCAATGATGTCGCTCTTGCTGCTGGTGATTCTCTGATCCACCTCTACGCAGACGACACCATTCTGTATACTTCTGGCCCTTCTTTGGACACTGTTAACTAACCTCCAGACGAGCTTCAATGCCATATAACTCTCCTTACGTGGCTTACAACTGCTCTTAAATGCAAGTAAAACTATATGTATGCTCTTCAACCGATCGCTGCCCGCACCTGCCCGCCCGTCCAGCATCACTACTCTGGATGGTTCAGACTTAGAATATGTGGACAATTACGAATACCTAGGTGTCTGGTTAGACTGTAAACTCTCCTTCCAGACTCACATTAAGCATCTCCAATCCAAAATTAAATCTAGAATTGGCTTCCTATTTTGCAACAAAGCATTCTTCACTCATGCTGCCAAACATACCCTCATAAAACTGACCATCCTACCAATCCTTGACTTCGGCAATGTCATTTACAAAATAGCCTCCAACACTCTACCCAACAAATTGGATGCAGTCTATCACAGTGCCATCCGTTTTGTCACCAAAGCCCCATATACTACCCACCACTGCGACCTGTATGCTCTCTTTGGCTGGCCCTCGCTTCATATTCGTCACCAAACCAACTGGCTCCAGGTCATCTCTAAGTCTTTGCTAGGTCAAGCCCTGCCATATTTCAGCTCACTGGTCATCGTAGCAGCACGCGTTCCAGCAGGTATATTTCACTGGTCACCCCCAAAGCCTATTCCTCCTTTGGCCGCTTTTCCTTCCAGTTCTCTGCTGCCAATGACTGGAAAAAAATTGCTAAAATCCCTGAAGCCTCATATCTCCCTCACTAACTTTAAACATCAACTGTCAGAGCAACTCACAGAGCATTGTACCTGTACATAGACCATCCAACTACCTCATCCCCATATTGTTATTTATTCTTTTGCTCCTTTGCACCCCAGTATCTCTACTTGCACATTCATCTTCTGCACATCTATCACTCCAGTGTTTAATTGCTAAATTGTAATTACTTCGCCACCATGGCCTATTTATTGCCTTACCTCCCTTACCTCATTTGCACACACTGTATATAGATGTTTTCTATTGTGTTATTGACTGTACATTTGTTTATTCCATGTGTAACTCTGTGTTGTTGTTTGTGTCGCACTGCTTTGCTTTATCTTGGCCAGGTCGCAGTTGTAAATGAGAACTTGTTCTCCACTGGCCTACCTGATTAAATAAAGGTGAAAAAAAATCAAATTAAAATAAATAACTTAGTTAGACAACACTTAAGTTTCCATGATGAGCATTTACATACAAAGTGGTGGCTAAACAGATGGAAAATATAAACTATTTTCTGGCCACAGGAAAGGCCTGATGATTTCAGCACCATATTTCATCAGCTCACGTAGTCCAGATCATGAGGAAATTACTCATCGTATCAAAGCACACAAGTCCAACTGACAACATTACTGTAGGCTCCGGATGCAGCCCAACTGCTAATAATCACTGTTCTCTGCCCAATTGAACTCGGTTGCAAAAAGTGAACATAAACTTTGTCATAGTTTGTTGTTTAGTCATTCAGTGTAATTGACATTAATGACTTACTCAAAGCTTGAGCCAAGAACTAGGGCTATAGCTTTGCTAAAATACTCGAGAATGAGTTTTACTAAGGTGCATATTAAATCAGCACCACAGTATCAGCCCAGGCAGTAACCATTAATAATGGACAAATAACTGCCTTTTAAGCAGTGATCGTGACCTGGCTAGATAAACAAACTAATAAGCTGCAGGCCTGTTATGGTATTAGTCCAGAGACAATGTGTGAAATGTGACTCCATTTAGTTTTTGTCATTCAGACATCAGCTCAAATTCAAATCTGTGTGCTTGGTTTATGAGGCCTGAGGCCTGACGTTTCGCTAAAAGAAACAGCACATCAAAGAGCTGAGTGCTCAGGTCCTAGTGATAGATGAAGTGTTGGCTTGCCTTGTTTTCCTTCTCTTTTCTATTAGTTTTGGAGTTTGGGTTCGGTGGAAAACAGACGCGCTAAGTTCCTCAGAGGAGAGAGAGCTTGATGGAGCTCCCTTCTGTTCAGAATGTCTCCTCTGTTTTCTCAGTGAGTTGGGGAGGAGAGAGCCTTCCTCCAGACTATGCTGTGGTGGTGCACTCTGCTCTGCACTCCAGCGCAGCACATTTGGAGAGATGTTATGTAAAGGAAATGGAGAGCATAGCCGAGCCATGAGTCATGCTGTTTACTGGTAAGAACTAGGACGACCGGCAGGGAATCACACCCTCCCAAACTGACGTTCCCTGGAAAATCACGTTGTTTCGCAGGGCAGAAGGAAAAGTGCAGGAAACGGCTGGCATAACCGGCGGAACTTTTTTGCAGAAAAGGGAGGAGGTAGATATCTGAGTGAAGTGACTTTCCAGCTGGGGACATAGGGATTCAAAAGAATGCCAAGTACGCACACAGCAAGGACAAAATCTGTCCAGTTATTACCTAACTAAAGCCATTCCATAGTATACATTGAATAACAATGAAGATCAATGAGAAAACAAATTACTATTACATTTTCCAACTTCAAATAACAAAGGAGTTCAGTACTTGTTAAACAAGAGACTTGAGATTACATCAGCAGGAGAAAAACAACAGTCATTAATCCAATCCCAGCTCTCCATTAAGTTGTTAATATTCTTATTCAGTCTGCATACCCAAGTTCTCAGATGTAAAAGTGAGAAAGTTGCAGACATTTCTCCTTGTTTACTGTATACCACCTAATACCATAATTACAAAAACAAGGCACTTTACTCGAGACGATCCCTCCACACAGTGTGGCGAGAGCATTGGTCTGAGATCCAGGAAGTCATTCAGAGAAGCAGGAATGGGCTGGGTGCAGATCCGGGTGGTTGGTACAACACAGGCACCTAAGGGGCACTTGTGGAGAGATGCCAATGTATATCTCTCCATGCTTCAGTGTAAACTTGTTAAGGGGACTGTTAATCTGTACATGTAATACAGTACTGTAAATATTTGTAATCTGTCATGTCTGTGTAATTCTTATGACATGGTCTTTGCCTCTAGAAATAAATGATTAGAACACATAGTAAGGAAATGAAGTTACACGTTTCACAGTTAAAAAGGAAGTTTACACATAAAAATATCTGACTTGGGTTTCCTTTTGAGTCATACCTTTTCACTAACCACAGTAATTTCACTTTCACAACACACTGCAAAACCCACAATGAGTACAGGGGGTGGAAGAGAACACTCAATACTATGAAAACTGTGGGCAACATTAACCATTATGAGTATGTATACATCATATTGTCATGCTGAAATGTTGGGTATGGAAGTGAGAGAGCAGAAGATGATAAACCCTCTCTCTCCTCCAGATATCACATTGGGAACCAAGCCACATGTTAACCTCATGACAGAGCATAGATATGATGCACTTGGTGTGGGAGGTCACCACCACCACCACATATACCTCATCAACAGTGACTCTTAGACAAGGTTTCAAGGCCCTCATACACTGTGGAAAGTTTTGGATGAGAAAAGACTCCTCTCATATTTTCCATATAAATCACAATGACAGTAAAGGTCAAATGTCCAAGAATATGATCCCAGTCTGGAGATATGCAGTCAGCACCAAAATATGAAATTGATAAGGATTTATCTTTGTTTATTCTATAAAGCTGGGCAACGGGACAAAGGCAGAGACAACAGTCAGCGTAGCAACAAGCTTTTGTGTGTGTGTGTGTGATCTAAAAATTATTGCTTTGACAGCAGGCCCGTAGATTCAATTTCATATTGGCCTGTGACACTGTGGCTTCCAAACGAGATTCTGCTGAACCACCGACTATGGCACTCTCTCTACTGTCAAACCAGGGTATAGGATAAAGAACGAAATCACTGATACAGCACTAACAATTTGTCTTTGGGAATGTCTACAGTAGTATTCAATAGGACACAGCACCACACTAGACACTAGCCTTCAGAAAGTATTCATACCCCTTGACTTACTCCACAAATATTGTTGTTTTACAGCCTGAGTTCAAAATGGATTAGATTTTTCTCAACCATTTACACACAATTGCCCACAATGGCATGGTGAAAACATGTTTAGACATTTTTGCTAATTAATTGAAAATGAAATATCTCATATACATACAGTACCAGTCAAAAGTTGGGACACACCTACTCATTCAAGGGTTTTTATTCCTTGAATGAGTAGGTGTGTCCCAACTTTTGACTGGCACTAAGTATTCACACCCCTGAGTAAATACTTTGTCAAATCACCTTAGGCAGCGATTACAGGTGTGTCTTTCTGGGTAAGTCTCTAAAGCCTTGTTCACACTGCAGGCTTTAAGGCTCAAATCAGTTGTGTTCAGACAGCAGTCATTTGCTGACATGGCTACGCTTGTTGTCATACTCCCGACGGGCGTGTGCATGGTGGTGTAGGCTGATTGATGGTGGCGTTCGTGCTTCCCATCACTCTGAAGTTATGTAGTAAGCTAAGGTGAAAATGCCTGCCATGGATGTTTCCCAGTTGCTTGAATGTTAAAAATCAGTGTAAGAACACTTAAATCCTCAAAGGATAGGATGACCCATCTTTCAAAAGAAGTCCTTTTTGGCTATCCATGGCAGTCAACTAGCTAGCTAGGTAGCTGTTTAGCACATTCACTAATTAGTTTGTAAACAATTAACAAGCTACTTAACTACCACGTGTTCTTGTCAAACTGTCAACAGAGTAGCTCGCAAGCAACATGATATGACCATTCAGACAAGTCACACGGCCACCAATCAGATTTGTATCGGACTTCAAACCAGCTACGAAGGCGGCTTGAAATATCCGACTCCATGTGGAGTTCAGACTGCAGGAAAAATAACAGATTTGAATCAGATATGCAAATAAATAGGATTTGAGACTTCAAACTGCCAATGTGAACACGGCTTAAGAGCTTTCCACACTTGAATTGTGCAACATTTTTCCATTATTATTTTCAAAATTATTCAAGCTGTCAATTTGGTTGTTGATCATTGCTAGATAACCATTTTCAGGTCTTGCCATTGATTTTCAAGTAGATTCAAGTCAAACTGTAACTCTGCCACTCAGGAACATTCACTGTCTTCTTGGTAAGCAACTCCAGTGTAGATTTGGCCCTGTGTTTTAGCGGCGTTAGGAAGGACATCTGTTTCTTTGTAGTGACTGGGTATATTGATACACCATCAAACGTGTATTTAATAACTTCGCTATGCTCAAAGTTATTTTCAACATCTACTTTTTTATTTTTACCCATCTACAAATAGGTGCCCTACAAATTGGAAAACCTCCCTGGTCTTGTATGTGTGGGTTGTAGCGATTAAGTAGCCATTCAAATATCATGTTAAACACTATAGAGTACCACAGCATGAGTCATAATATCCATAAAGGCTAACGGTCAAACAGGGAAATGGTTCCAATCCTTTTTTCACCATACATTTTTCCCATTGGGGATTTTAGAAACATTTAAAATAAGGGCTGTGTTTCATTTAGGCTTGCCCTGGCGTGACATTTTAATAACCATGTAAATCTCTCTAGGACATATTTACCCACCAAAAATGAAATGGTAATTCCAGTCTCAGCATGACAATGACCCCGTGCACAAAGCGAGGGCCATACAGAAATGGTTTGTTGAGATAAGTGTGGAATAACTTGACTGGCCTGCACAGAGCCCTGACCTCAACCCCACCGAACACCTTTGGGATGAATTGAAATGCTGACTGCGAGCCAGGCCTAATCGCCCAACATCAGTTCCCCACCTCACGAATGCTCTTGTGGCTGTATTTAAGCAAGCCTTCCCAGAAGAGTGGAGACGGTTATAGCAGCAAAAGGGGGACCAACTCCATATTAATGCCCATGATTTTGGAATGAGATGTTCGAAGAGCAAATGTCCACATACTTTTGGTCATGTAGTGTATTTAGGCATGCCATAACAAGACAATTCAGCTTTTCATTTTTTACTTAACTTGTAAACATAATTTTTTTTTATACAATGTACCCCTTTTACCAAAGAGTACCATCTGTCTTTGCTATTCTGTCTACCAAAATATACTATTGCTTACCTTAGCAGCGCAAACATAATTCCACTTTGACATTAAGGGGCATTGTGTAGTAGACCAGTGAAATCTCAATTTAATTAATTTTAAATTCAGGCTGTAACAACAAAATGTGGAAAAAGTCAAGGGTGTGAACACTTTCTGAAGGCACTGTACATTGCAGATTCCATATAATTAACTGAACATAAATCTAACTTCTACAGTATATACTTCATTTAAGGAAAATAAACACTGCCATGCTTGCTGATAATTACAGTAGCCCACACACTTAAGGGCCTTGATATAGGAAAACAAGCAAATCGAATTATTACTCATGTCTGAATCAGGGGCAACGTTGTATAACTCGGCTCCGTCTTCATTATTTTTATCCGCTTTACTATCCTCCTGGTGGTCTATCCCCACACCGTGCACTTTGACTCAGAATTCTAAAACCCAAACCACGTGTTATTTCCTTCAGTCGTAAATATAAAAGTAGGCTACCGTACGCTATGTGGACAACGATATGGATACAGTAATAGATCTCTGAAAATATTACACATTTTCAAGTTATTAAGAGGCAGAAGTAAAACATTATCATTCAAAATATTACGATGGGTAAATAGATGGAATAAAAAATAAAAACAATTCAGAAAAACACGATTTGTTAAATTGTTACATTTTAACAACTTCAAGAGTGAATAAAGTTAATTTCTGGCGTTACGCTACTCCAACACGTGTCCATACAGCAGACAAATATTTGTAAATAACCATAAAAGTTTGTAAACTGTTTAAAAGTGTTAAGATGGGCCTAAATAAAATGTACCAAGTACGTTGATAACATGTAAATTAAATGTTTGGTTAAACCTGATCTTACTTGTTGATACATGGGTAAAATCGAATCTGTCACCGTGATAGGATCAGCAATTTTAGAGAGGAATGTCAAAACATCTCCCAGAAAAGCGCTCGTACCCTCACCTTATGAAAGCGGATATTCTCCGTCGGGAAAGCGTAAAGCTTGTGAAGTTTCCGTCCTATACGGGTTGAAGTTACTTGTCGCAATTCTGAAAGGCGTCCAGCAGTCGAACAGAAATGTATCCCCGTACTAAATTAACTACAAAACAACAACAATGTATCAACATTCCACTCCGAGCTTCCGCAAGCATTCTCGTCACCAATTTCTCGTGACCGCCCCCTCCATTCATGAAAATAACTTTCTGCTGACGTGAACGAGGCGGGAAACTAGGGGAAGCTGGAAATAGACGGGAGACGCAGTTTGCGAATACTTCAGGGAACATTTGCGAGATAATGTGTAGATTAAATCATTATTATACTAATGATGGCTATCCAACTATAAATAGGCTATTAATACTTCACAAACAATGTCAGCACATGTTTTAGCTTGTTATATGCCGATTCAGTAATTCCATGCGCACCTGATTGCACAATGTTCGTTTTTCTGGTGACAAAATAACTATTAGAGAATCCCTATCCCATATATTTTCCCATAATTTTATATTAGAGAATTATCATTTTTTGAGGTAATCTGACCCTAAAATTACTGCCTCACTGGTTAATAGAAGAAACAGCGCCATCTGTCTACCAATGTCCTGTCCTTTCAACATTTCTTTAGAGTTTTGGATTTATTGTAGGCTGCATAATGTTGAAGGCTCTGAGCCCAACTATAAGCTTGCTTATTCCGCCTTCTTACTAACCACTTACGTTACTGCCCCAAGACCATTCTCATGCAAGACAATATATAGTCTGAGAAGGGTGACAGACATTCTCTTAGGTGACATGCTTTAGAAAAAAACATGACACATCTCCAAGAATAAACTAGTAGTATCCCCCAACTAAGGACTCCCACAACGTGCTTCTCAGTTGTTCTTGTTGTAAGTCTACAAGAACGAATCTGGTCATACACTGCATATTATTATTTTTTTAAACAGACAGATCAAATATTCTTCCAAAAATGATTTACTAATTTTAATACTGCATGTTTAAAATGTGTATGTACATGATCCACATTAACAGCCTAACTCTAGGGCTCATCTCATTGAACATCCTCAAACTGAGCACAGAGTTGATAAGCAATGCTGACACACCTCAAGGCTGTCAAAAGGCCATTTAGTGGCAAAAGATCAGAATTGGGCTGCCTGTGTAAACGCAACCATAGACTGTGCTGCAGAGGTTTGAGAATGGAAAAGGTCAGGGGGTTGTAAATTACTAAATTATATTCATATAATAATCAACTTGCTCCTTACAATATGCATTAATACATTGGTTCAAATCAGGATGTCTTTAGTGAGGACCTCTCCATTACACTGTAAACAATAAGAAAAAAGATTCCCACTAATTTCCTAGCAAAGGAACTGACTAACTCCTATGGAGTTCACCCACTGTAGCTGGGCCGAGAGCCAGGAGGTTGGTGTCTGGTTGTATTTCTGTGGAAGACCATTGCCATGGGTGATTCAACACATGAGCGTTTTCCTCAGTAGAGGCATATGGACTAAATTGTACATTGATGTGCTGGGATCTCTCATGCAGAGTACATTTAAAGTTGATAGCAAATGCAGCTTATGAGATGAGTAATTACTCAAGTTTGTGTTATGGGTGGTTCTCATTCTAAAGCAATGCCCAAACCTGCTTTATTAGAGCACATCTTGTCAACAGAATTAACATCAGGTTATGTTCGCAATAGTTTATATGCGTCTGTAATCCCCCCCTGAGCATTCTTGTAATTAAAAATATAATTGAAAGTGCACTGTGGCATGGGATTGTTTGGCTTGGTGTATAGTTGGGCTGTCGGCAATTCATTATTTTATTGATCATGTGGTCGATTTATTAGAAAAATGTGTCCCCTATGTTCCACTCCAGCAGTGTCGAAGCCTTTACCTGAGGCAGGACTTGTCTGTTCATGTCTTTGTTTTGACTAAATCAATATTACACAGTAGTGTACTGGGATATGAAACTATAAAGTTCAGAGGAGGTGTTAGCTTTTATGCCCACGATATCCCACCGATGATGTATGATGCTGAGCTCGGATAAAATTATCTGGAACAAAGAGCCCCCCTACTGTTTACAGAAGGTTGGAAAATGAACCTCCAGTACTCCAACAGACTGTTGATGATTAACAGTAAACTGATTACAAAAAAAGAACTAATCAGTTACGTTACCAGCAAAACATTTTTTTGAAAAACTAGATGATTACTTCTTAAATTACTTTTAAATTCAGAAAGGATGTTTTCTCGCTGACATTCAATTCCTCTTTGTCGTCTTCTAATGCCTCTTAAAGAGAAGGTAATCCAAACATAACTGAAAGTCATCAGATTAGGTTACTGAGTTTGGGTAATACAAAAGTTAGGTTACTGATTACAATTTTGGACAGATAACTCGTAACTAACAGATTACATTTAGAAAGTAACCTACTCAACCCTGGGTACTAAGTAAAACAAATTAAAAGGTTTGCGATTGTCACAGCAATATGACTACAACATTGACTTTCGCTTCCTGAGGTGCATACAAAATGGGAGATTCTGTTTTAGGTGGATTTCTCCTTAAAAACATTGACTCATAGTTGCCCATGAGTTGTTTCTGAAGAAAGAATACTCACAAACTGTTTTTTCAGGTTTGTGGACTTCCCATGTGACACAGGATTTATATTTGGAACATGACTAACCATTCCACTGATTTATGCAAAATATGTTTAATATGAAAAAAACACTTTATGTAACACACTGTCAGGTTACAGGGCTATGGAAACATGTGGTGAAGCAGTGTCAGTTTGTGTTAGTAGTCTGCTATGAAATACTGCTTTTCAGCAATATTGTCTCTGAATAAGATGTAGGCTAGTTTGTTGCTATTAGAGAAAGTGTCAAACATGTCTGATGTAATAGCATGGAGAATACTGTAACAGTGTCGAAAGTAGGATAAATGGCTCATCTTATGGTTTGGGAATAGTACGGCTATGTTATGCACTGTAATGATGTCATCAGATGAATGGAATGTGTATCATGAAAGGCGAGCACAATTGACATGCCGTTTTTCATAAGTAGTAACTGTAACCAGATACAAGAACTAAAGCATTTTCACTAACAAGGCTAGATTACAAGCACATGGTTTTTTTTCAACGTGTGCTTGGTGTGCCTTTCTAGGTGACAGTTCTGTTTTCTTTTGTCTGGCACGAGCATTAATGTATGTTTCCATGCCTGACATCATTGTGAGGATTATTGGAAACCTTATTCCTTTTCCAAAGCTTTTAGGCAAATAGCGCCACCCATAACAACACCCACTGCCAGACATTATTACACTTGGCCTAGGCCTACTTGTGAAACTAGAGAAATTACATTATAGGATAAATACAATTACAATGGGAACATTAGTCATACATTATTTTCATGAAAAATATCTAAATACATTTTTATTAATAACAAAATGCAGATGTTTCTATCCTTAATAGCCTATAGTCTAATCTTCATTTAGTTTGTGATCTGCACAGCACGAGCACATTTTTTATGTTCTTCAACGCTCACCCTTTCACGGGCGGGACTTCCGTTCGAGACGCGGGAACTTCCGTTCGGGAAAACAATATGGAAGTGAGAACGAGTCTATTTCTTTTTGATATTCAATAGTTTGCAATTGCAACAGTCAGTCACAAGTTCCATGCATATTGGAAACGAACCAACACTTAGTTGTTCATCTAACTAGCTTTTTCCCCGATGTAGTTGCTTGTAGCTAGCTACTAGCTATCTCACGTACCTGTAAACGTAGGTAGCCGCTTTCTATAATGCTTCACAATAACATTATATAGCTAACGCTAGCTAGTAGCTACTACTTAGCCCTGTCAGTTTGACAAATGCCAAATGTTTTAGGCACTTTTCGAGGATAAATCCGTTATCGTGATGTGAAAATGCTTTACAAATAGGCAGCCTCGATAATTATTTACCGACCAGTTTCCAGGTAGCTATGCTAACTAGCTATCTGTGTGTCTCATGTTGAAATCTCTGCACCCACACAGTACATGATCGGGCAGTGAGTGTACATGATGAATCGTCCCAAGCCTACAACGATCAGGCGGCCTAGTGCTGTGAAACCCTCCGGTATGTACAGTGTCTAGCTATGTGCACCCACTTTATCTAACTTTTGTCAAACATACAATAATATTACAAGTGTTTCTCTTCCAAATGTTGCCAATAGGTCACCCTCCTCCAGGAGATTTCATAGCATTGGGGTCAAAGAGTGGCGGAGAGTCCAAAGCACCTGCAGTTCTCCTTAAGCCAGTGTCCACCTTACCCACTGACCGTAAACGAGAGACTTCCTCGTCACTTCAATCCTCCTCTGGCCTGTCCGGCCTAGTGAAGCGCCCCAAGATCTCCTCTACCCCTCCTGTCAGCGCCCTAGGACGACTGGCTGATGTGGCAGCAGTGGACAAAAGGGCTATATCGCCTTCGATCAAGGAGCCCTCAGTGGTGCCCATAGAAGGTAGGAAACAGTATCAATTCAAATATTTTTTCAGAGGAATAGGTAGTGGTGAATCCTGATTCTGTGGTGTGCTGTGTGTGACTGTGCATATTACTAACACAATGGTTCTCTTGCAGTCCCCCCAGCAGTGCTCCTGGATGAGATTGAGAATGCAGAGCAGGATGGAAATGATGATCGCATTGAAGGGTTGCTTTGTGGAACTGTCAAACAACTGAAGATGAACCGGGCCAAACCTGACATAACACTATACCTCAGCCTCATGTTTCTGGCCAAGATTAAGCCCAATCTCTTTGCCACTGAAGGAATTATTGAGGTGAGATTTGAAACCCAACATTTTACAATCAGTTCCATACAATTTTTATACAGATTTGTTCATGAATTTTTCTATCTGTGCGTGGACAGGCCTTGTGCAGTCTCCTTCGCCGGGATGCCTCCATAAACTTCAAAGCAAAGGGCAACAGTCTGGTGTCTGTGCTAGCCTGCAACCTGCTGATGGCAGCCTATGAGGAGGATGAGAACTGGCCAGAGATCTTTGTCAAAGTGAGAACCACTCATCATTCCTGTTGGATTTCTGTTTGGATTCTAGCTGCGTTGTTACCACTGTTGTGCGCTCTTTAACACGGTCATGTTCTTTTCAGGTGTACATTGAGGACTCTTTGGGGGAGCGAATTTGGGTAGACAGTTCCCATTGTAAGAATTTTGTGGACAATATCCAGACTGCCTTCAGTACCAAAATGCCCCCAAAGAGTATGCTGCTGCAGTTGCAGCCTGACACTGGCCGCTCCGGTGGAGATATCAGTGCAGGTATAGTACTGTATGTATGTACCTACCGGTTTGTTCAGGTGTGAATCCAGGGACATTGGATTTGACTCTTAATCATTACTACGTCATTTAACGTCATTTAACATTTGGCGGTAGCCTAGCGGTTAAGAGCGTTGGGACAGTAACCGAATGATCGCTGGTTCGAATCCCCAAGCCGACTAGGTGAAAAGTCTGTCAGTGCCCTTGAGCAAGGCACTTAACCTTAATTGCTCTTCTGAGTCGCTCTGGCTATGAGCGTCTGCTAAATGACTAAAATGTCAACTTTCCAGGGAACAGTCCTCACCCCTCCACCCCAGATGAGGATGACAGCCAGACTGAATTGCTAATTGCTGAGGAGAAACTTAGCCCTGAAGATGATGGACAAGTTATGCCAAGGTATTTAGGCATAGGCTACTACATATACTCTAGCAGTAATATATTGATTGCCTTTCTGTATTGTCTGTCTGCTTCTACTTAGACCGATCAGTTTATTGGACAGTTTGTGTTCATTCACTCTTCATCTCATCGTAGGTACGAGGAGCTGTCTGAGAGTGTGGAGGACTATGTTCTAGATGTCCTGAAGGACCAGTTGAACCGCAGGCAGCCCATGGACAATGTGTCCCGTAACCTGCTGCGTCTGCTCACTGCTACCTGTGGCTACAAGGAGGTGCGGCTTATGGCTGTGCAGAGGCTGGAGATGTGGCTGCAGAATCCAAAGGTGAGCGGAGGAGTAACACTCAGCTACCCACATCACCTTCACTAGTTAACAGGAATCATCATTTCATTGGCAACCGTGGTCTAAAGTGGACATTAGAGCCATCTCCTTCAAGCCTCAAATCCAGCATGTAAATGCATCTGTTTGCATGAAATTAAATCTGATAGTGAACTAGTGTTCTGTTCTGTATAATGAAGCCTTTTGTCTCTGCAGCTGACCCGTCCAGCTCAGGACCTTCTCATGTCTCTCTGTATGAACTGCAACTCCCATGGAGCGGACGACATGGAGGTGACCTCCAACCTCATCAAGATCCGCCTGAAACCTAAAGTCATCCTCAATCACTACATGCTCTGTGTCAGGTCTGCAGGTCCTCTCTTATGGCCATATGATTGTTTAGTTTGGATAGTCCCCTACACATGGTTTATAGATGTTCAACTAAGTACCCAGGGGCCTCAACCATAAATCCTTACCCTAACCCTATCTTCATGTCCTCATCCTGGTTCAACCCAAACCTCAACCCTAACAAGTTGTTGCATATCAACATAGTTGATGTGTTCAATGTAGTTAGTTTGAACATCCTACAGAGGACCATTTATATTTCAAAAGTCTTGGTGCAGAACTCTTTATTCATACACTTAACTGTGCTGTCTGGCCTTTGTTAACCAGGGAGCTACTGAATGCACACAAAGACAACCTGGGAACTATGGTGAAGCTGGTGATCTTTAACGAGTTGTCCAATGCCAGGAACCCCAACAACATGCAAGTCCTTCACACACTGCTCCAGCACAGCCCAGAGCAGGCCCCTAAGGTGAGGGAGTATTCCATGCTGACAAGACAGCTGGGGGAAATAAAAAATGTGTTACTGTGGGGAAAGTTATTATATGTGGCTCACAGTGCTCGAAATTAAGGCTTGACCGTGGCAAATAATAAAAATAAATAAAAAATTAGTCAGACAATCAGAATATAGATTTTAGTTGTCCGAATGGACAAGTAAAAAAATCACTATCAAACAATTGACATTCTGAGTAAATTGACTATTTCAATCAATATGTTATATTTACACAAAGCAAGAGAACACTGTAGACAGCTAACTCCTCGATCACACCAACAGCGTCATTGTGCAAAATGGTACGCTGCAGTATCTGGATATGTGTGCAACAAAAGTTAAACATTCACCTTCTGCTACCATTTCTGTCAAGCCGTCTACGCAAACAGTTTGACGCATAGGTTCAATAAATCCAACCACACAGAACACACCACACTCTACAAAGCAATGCTGCAAGGCAAACGCAGCGGTCCATTGGAAAGGAATGTACTTCTGCTGTACTTAAACGCAATGATGCTGTCGGTGTGATCGAGTTGTAAGAGTTTGACTAAAGCAGCACAAAATATCCAGTCAGAATATATATATATTCTCTCTCGAATGTCGAATGATCTGGGCCAATAGCCAAAGTCTATTTATATACAGGACACTCCGGTGTCTTATTGTTATAGAAGCCCACATTTTCATTTGATATTAATATGACTTGGCCTATTAAGCCACTCTCAGTTTAATGCATGCTAGACTTCTCCTGCTGTGCTATTTCATGATCTCAAAGTTGAAGTTGCTTTTAAATAACTCCAAAACAGGGGAGGCCTAAGGTAATAATGAGAGAGAAACAATAGCAAGATATAAAGATCAAATGAGAAATTTGAACAAACCTTACAGTTGAGCAAAGAATTATAAGACAGAGATGATTACATGCATGTGAGGTTGAAAACTAACTTGAAATATCATAAAGCATTAAGTCCAATTAAAGATTAAAGACTGTTTTCCAAACTATTCTAATAAACTATTTAAATGTCCTAAAGTTGCAGATTTTAAATGGGAATAATAATAAAAGCCGGAGTCTTTGCTATTCTCAAACACAGATTTATTTTAGGCCACGGGGTGAAATTGAGCAAACAATACCAAGATGATGAGTCAAAAGAGAACTTACACTACAGCTGATGAAAGCTTCTGAAAGAAAGGATGCAGTGTGTGCAACCTACCTACAATGAATATGGTAGCCTAGGCCTAATAAGAGAGGAAGATAAGGGAATATATGCGAATCAGTTTGTAATCATTTAGTTCTGAGGTAAGCAGAGTTGCTCTGGAGCCCATGATGATCACATGAGCCCATCACATGACGCAACAAGAGCACAGCCAGCATGGCTCGTTGCCTGTGTGTCACTCGCTCCATCTGCCCACTCACAGACACACAGATGGCCAGATAGGCCTAGGCCTCTACACATTTCTTTCGTGCCACAGCTCCACCAGAGTAGAATAGGCTATTCGAAAAAGATTTGTCTCCCTAAATATCTTTTGTCTTATGTCACGATTTTGCTCGTCCCTCCTGTAGCATGCGATCCAAATGCTTAGCAGTCTTCAAACCAGTATTGACCGTGCTACACACGGCTGTACCTGTCATCTAATACAGGACTAGTAAAGGCCCAGTACACTACATTCTGATTTTTCACAGGGTGCTGCAGCATCCTCAGCACCGTTTACTTTCCGTTGTAATGCCCTTTTGGCCCATGGTGTTACAGACCTTTTGGGGGGGGGGGGCGCATGTTGACAAGTGACTTCAGCTTTCGGCCAATTAAAACATTTAACGTCAAGCCCGGGTTCAGAAATGGACCTGTATAAGCTTTATTGGCTTTGGATGGAAGTACACGTTTTTATTTTTCTCGGATTGATCGCACTTTTACTTTATTTTTAATAACTGAAACACAAGAAGGAGATGTTGTTTGTAAACCGCTTGTCTTAAAGTTGTCCTCTCCCTTCTGATCCTGTACTTAGTTCCTGGCCATGGTGTTCCAGGACCTGCTGACCAATAAGGATGATTACCTGCGTGCCTCTCGAGCATTGCTGAGAGAGATCATCAAACAGACCAAGCACGAGATCAACTTCCAGTCCTTCTGCCTGGGTCTGATGCAGGAAAGGAAGGAGGCCACCTACGTCGACATGGAGTTCAAAGTGAGCTCACGATCTTTATATTACTCCCACTTTGTCTCGGTCTCCTGTACCATGAAATAACTCACCCCCTACCTAGTTCTATGCCCTTCTGTGCCTCTTCATGAATAACTTATATGTGTTCCCTGTGGATTTGAGCTCATGCTCTCTGTCTGTTTTCCACAGGAACGCTTTGTGATCCAGGTGACAGACCTGCTCACGTGCTCCATGATGCTGGGCATCACAGCTCAGGTCAAGGAGGCTGGCGTTGCGTGGGACAAAGGAGAGAAGAAGAGTAAGTTCTTGTAGTTCTCTGGTTGTCGTCGATGTGGGCATTTTGAACATCCCTTTTGTCTGTTTCAGATCTGGATGGTCTGAGATCCTTTCAGAATAATATCGCTGCCATTCAGAGGGATGCTGTGTGGTGGCTTCACTCTGTTGTTCCCACTATTGCCAAAGTGCCATCCAAGGACTATATACACTGGTATGTGTTTGGGAGTTTTCGTGCCACTTTGATTGTTCAAAAAGATAAACATAGGGGGAGCTAATAAACATCCTACAGTAGTTACTTAAGATAATTTTCATTACATGCGTAGAAGAATTTACTTGTGTTTCTTTTCCACAGTCTTCACAAGGTGCTTTTCACAGAGCAACCAGAGACCTACTACAAGTGGGATAACTGGCCGCCTGAGAGCGACAGAAAGTGAGCATCTCTTCCCAACCTTTGTTTTCGATTTGTTTTATTCATGTCTGTCTGTCCCTGCTGTCTCCCCCTGCTCCGTTGACATCACTTAAATGTTTTGCCTCCGGCAGTTTCTTCCTGCGGCTGTGCTCTGAAGTGCCTCTGCTGGAGGACACTCTGATGCGCATCCTGGTCATCGGACTGTCCCGTGACCTGCCCCTGGGCCCGGCCGACGCCATGGAGCTGGCGGACCACCTGGTGAAGAGGGCGGCCGGGGTCCAGTCCGATGGGACAACATCTGCAACAGCAATGGGTAAGTGGAGTTTACTTACAGTAGTTAACATTTTCATGAAAAGAGGTGACGTTGAGGGAACTTTTTTTATTTGGCTTCACATAAAGAGGGATATTTCGCTTGTTTCCTGGTTTTGCTTTTTCAGATCTGGATGTGTTGAGAGTGGAGCGGATCCAGCTGATTGACGCAGTGCTGAACCTGTGCACCTACCACCACCCAGAGAACATTCAGCTGCCTGCGGGGTACGCTGCTCTCTCTTAGTGTAATTAATCAACTTGCCAGCCTGCTTTGAGTCGATGTTCATGTCGTTTTCTGTAAATAACACGTTTGATATTTTTCAAGCTATACTCCTCCGAACCTGGCGATAGCCACACTCTACTGGAAAGCATGGCTCCTGCTACTTGTGGTGGCCGCTTTCAATCCACAGAAAATAGGTATGAGTCTCAATCATGTTTCCCTACAAATCATCAGTGTATGTATTAGAACCTTAGCCACAGGTTTTATCTTTTTGTTACAATCAACCATGTATTTCTCTCCAGGCTTGGCTGCCTGGGATGGCTATCCCACACTGAAAATGCTCATGGAGATGGTTATGACAAAGTAAGTCACAAGTATGAAACGTTTATCAGTTTAAACCCAACACATACCAGACTAACTACTCAACAAACCTTATCTTTCTCCTCCCCCTTTTTCCTGCTTGCAGTAACTACTCCTACCCTCCATGCACGGTGGCCGATGAGGAGACCAAGACGGAGATGATCAACAGGGAGCTGCAGGTGTCCCAGAGAGAGAAGCAGGAGATCCTGGCCTTCGAGAGCCACCTGGCAGCTGCCTCCACTAAGCAGACCATCACAGAGAGCAACAGCCTGCTGCTGTCTCAGCTCACCAGTCTGGACCCACAGTAAGACTCCTGCTTCATACCTGCACCTTGTAGACTACTTTTAGGGACTGTTCCTAGACGCAGATTGTCAAAATGCATACTAAATGGAGAATCTCCATTGAATGGGCTTTTTTAGGCCATGACTAGGCTTAATCTGGGTCTGGGAAACCGGCCCATTTTGTTCATTTGTTTCTTTTTTCTAGGGGGCCCCCTCGCAAACCCCCGCCCGCAGTCCAGGAGCAGGTGAAGAGCCTTAACCAGTCCCTTCGCCTGGGTCACCTCCTCTGTCGCTCTCGCAACCCTGACTTCCTGCTCAACATCATCCAGAGACAGGTAAACAAGAGCACATCCTCTCTTGCCAATAGAAAGTATTCTCTCTGGAAGGAACTCTACAACTGTGTTCTATGTTTTGCCCAGGCCTCCTCTCAGTCAATGCCCTGGCTGGCTGACCTGGTGCAGTCCAGTGAGGGGTCCTTGGACGTGCTGCCCGTGCAGTGCCTGTGTGAATTCCTGCTTCACGATGCTGCAGATGACAACTTGCCCATCGAGGATGACGAGGAAGGAGAGAGCAAAGAGCAGAGAGCCAAGAAAAGACAAGTATGCTGACGTTTCTCAACAGCGATCATATTTTTGTTTGTTTCAGAAATCACTGACTCCACCATCTCAAAGGATACGCTTGTCACGTTTTATTTCATCCACACAAACCAACAAATGCCATTTTTTCTGTTGTCTCTCTCGCTACACCAGAGGCAACAAAAGCAGAGGCAGCTCCTTGGACGGCTGCAGGATCTGCTGTTGGGTCCTAAAGCTGACGAACAGACCACGTGTGAGGTGTTGGACTACTTCCTGCGCCGCCTCAGCTCTTCTCAAGTGGCATCAAGAGTCCTGGCTATGAAGGTGCATTATAAGAGACAGGACACACACTAATATGACTGTTTCATTGATTTACTGAGATGTATTCATCTACTTTGGCTGTTCTGCTGTTGTTCAGGGTCTGTCTCTGGTGCTGACTGAGGGGGGTCTGAAGGATGGAGAGGAGAGGGACCAGCCCATGGATGAGGACTCCAGAGATGCTGAGCTCCTGCCAGGGTACCAGTGGCTCCTGCAGGACCTCCCCAAGCTTCCCCTGTTCGACAGCGTCCGGGGCATGACCTCCACCGCTCTGCAGCAGGTCAGTGGGGAACTGGTCTAGATCGTTCGTACCAATGTGAACTGTATTTGGCCTCATTGTCAGGTTGTAGATGACACAGAGTTTTTTTTCGCTGAAGGGATGTGGTAAGAATGTGTGTTGTGTTTCTGTTCTTCCCCAGGCCATCCACATGGAGACAGACCCACAGACCATCAGCGCCTACCTCATCTACCTGTCCCAGCATGCACCAGTGGAGGAGCAGGCGTCTCACAATGACCTCGCTCTGGTAGCCCTGACACCTCTTTTCCTCAGTCATCCCTCCTATTATATACCTGGGCTGTGTGTTCAGTCGAGCACCCCGTAGCAAAACGATTTGCACGGAGAACTAAAGTCTGTGTTCTTATTGAACAAGTTCAGGTAGTTTCAAAACGTTTTCTTCCCCACTGAACACGACCCTGTATTGCCTTAATAGTTAGATACTGAGATGGGTTTGATTTGTGATCCTCTAGGATGTGGCCCGTCTGATTGTCGAGCGCTCCACCATCATGAACAGCCTGTTCTCCAAGTACTCCTGCCGGCCCGAGTCAGACGCTGTGCTCTCGGCCCTCATCTCCATCTTCTCCAGCTACATCAGGAGGATGAGGAAGACCAAAGAGGGAGAGGACCTCTACAGCTGGGTGAGGATTGGATCTTTACTGGGAAGGGGTGGGGGCTAACCTTACGTTTTCTACATCTAAATGGAACATGGTTTCAGACTGATGGTTGCATATTGGTAGACCCTTAGCGATCATTTCAACTAGAGGTGCTTGCTGTCAATACAGTTGTCACTGAAATGACATTACTCCTTTGACCTTTGACTATTGAACTCTATAGTCAGAATCTCAGGACCAGGTGTTTCTACGTTGGACCACAGGGGAGACGGCCACCATGCACATCCTGGTGGTCCATGCCATGGTCATTCTCCTGACGCTCGGGCCACCCAAAGGTATGTATCTCTGAATACCACACTTGTTGTTACAAACATGGCCTGTCTACTGTACCTCGGTGTGTGTTTTCAGTGTATAGTATGATTCATGTGTCTCTGTTCTCAGAGGAGAGTGACTTCTTCAACCTCCTGGACATCTGGTTCCCCGACAAGAAACCCCTCCCCACCGCCTTCCTGGTGGACACCTCCGAGGAGGCCCTGCTGCTACCTGATTGGTTGAAGCTGAGGATGATCCGGTCAGAGGTCTCACGATTGGTGGATGCAGGTACGAGTCCAAACGCATTTTAAATACATGTAGGGAGAAGTGTGCATGGTGTAGGCCTAACAGAGTAAAATACGACCGTATATAAAAATATAATTCTGGTATTTATGGTACACTGTCTGTCCTCTGCAGCGCTGCAGGATCTGGAGCCCCAGCAGCTGCTGCTGTTTGTCCAGTCGTTTGGCATCCCCGTGTCCAGTATGAGTAAACTGCTGCAGTACCTGGACCAGGCCGTATCCCACGACTCACAGACACTGGAACAGAACATCATGGACAAGAGTGAGAGAGCTTGACCACACTATCCTACTACACTATATCTATTCCACGTGGATAATGTTTGCCTCAGTTATGTAGCTAGTGCTCATATAATTTATTCCTGAAGATTCTGTGCATAAATCTGACTATTTAGTGCTGACGGTATATTGTCTATTTCTGATGATTCTGTTTGTCCTGTGCTACAGACTACATGGCTCATCTGGTGGAGGTGCAGCATGAGCGAGGCGCCACAGGGGGGCACACTTTCCACGGGTTGCTCAGCTCCTCTCTTCCTCCTCGCAGAGGTCAGTCAGGGAAAGGGGGATACCTAGTCAGTGGTACAACTGAATGGTTTCAACTGAAATGTGTCTTCCGCATTTAACCCAATCAGAGGGGTGCGAGGGGCTGCCTTAATCGACATCCTACCCACGCTCCTACCCGCAAGGCTACCTGCCACTCCATACAGTCTCGTACTACTACTACGTGATTACATTTGTTTATGCCTCTCTGGGTTACATTTCTTATAAAGGTTTTGGAACAGCCCAGTAAAAACACAGTTTTGGTATTTTGCGTCCATACCTGTCAATAACCCGGAGACTATGATGTTTAACCTTACAGATAGTACTGAGGTGAACAGAGACAAAGTTACCGTGGAAACTCCTAGTGGCTCCTTGAAGATGAGAGCCAATCAGATCCCAGTGATTGGGCCTGAGGATGACCTCACCGGCATGTTGCTTCAGGTAGGAATATATCTCTGCCTGGAGATGGATGACACATTAATACCTGTCTGTAGTCATTTTTGAAGTTTATGGAGCAAATAATTTTTTATCTCCGATTTTCATCAACCATTTTCTTGTAGTTTGTCTGATAAAAGACACCGAGGCTTTTTAAAACATACATCCACAAGTAGCCTACAGTGAAGTGATTGATTATCCTAGCTGACAGATTTGTTTGGTTAGTACTGTAGTCAGATCTACCACCTGTTTTCAGAGTGCTGACTGAGGATCTAATACTTTTGGCTTTGTCTCCACAGATGTTCCCTCTGAAGGTGGACCTCCGCAGGCCCATCCCCCCTCCCCGTCCCCTCTCCCTGGCCCTGCAGCAGGCTCTGGCACAAGAGCTTGTGCATGCCAGACAGGGGGGGCACCCCCAGCAGGGTGGGGTGGCAGTGCGTCTCCTACAGGCCCTGGCTGCCCTGCTCAGCTCTGCTCACGCTGGGTCCCTCGTCATGGCCATGAACCGCAGCCACGCCCTGTCCTGCCCCATGCTGCGCCAGCTGCACCTCTACCAGGCATGATTGATTTACTCTGCTGTCCTTCGCAACAGTGCTGCATCTGTCTCTCTCTGTAGCCTATAAATGTGTGTGTTTCATCAGTGACCACTACGACAGAATACATGCATGTCTGTCATTACACCAAACAGATGTGAATGTATTGGGTTGTATTTTTAACGTGTGTTTTTCTCCTTCTCTCGGTCTTCCTCCATCTCATCTACTCAGCGGCTGGTGTCGCAGGACGTGGCCTTCTCATCTCTCTTCTTCAAGGCTGTCATGGAGATGATGACATGGTTGGAGAACCCAGCCGTGGAGGCGGGGCCGCTGCGGGCCCTGCTCAAGTCCTTCGCTGGACAGTATTCCCAGAAGCACCGGCTCACTGATGGTGAATGCTCTTTATCATGTCCTTGGCTACGTACAAAATGATACCCCATTGCACATATATATATTTATGATACAGACACGCGTACTTGGGCCTAGTCACAGGTAGTCAAGTAATCCACTGTTAACGGTGTGATAACTGACTATGCCTATCCTCTGCAGTTCGTACAGGCTTCCTCCACCTGGCTGAGGCCCTGGCTTATCGGAGGGACTCCGAGGTGGCTGTGAGGGCTATAATCGCCACATTGAAGGCAGGGGAGAGATGTAACGCAGAGCCGGAACTGATAGGCAA